>NC_073305.1:5330768-5565768 GCF_027595985.1 Sorex araneus
TGACCCACACGTGTGGGCTTGGCAGCACAGCAATGGGGCATGGAGCACACCCAGCCTTTGGCATCCAGAGAACTGACTTTATATCTGCGCAGTGTCTGTACGGGCGCTCTCTAAAGTAGGGTGGTGTTTCCCCGAGCCTGTGTATCCTTATGTGCAACATGCTGTTTGGCGGGTATAAAGCCATCTTCTAATAAAGCTCCTAGACAGGGTCTGGTGCCTCATGAGAGGTGGAGGAGGGCGTGACGGGAAGAGGGCATGGCGGTTAAGGAGAGAGGAGGGGAGGGGAGGAGGAGTGGGGGGCTGGGGAGGGGGAAGCCCAGGTGTAGGAAGCACCACTTGTATGAAGGTGCAAAGATAATAAACATGAAGCGATTGTTCCTCCATAATCGAGAAGGCTTAGCAAGACCCTAGTGTGGGGTTGAAAGAACATGACAGAACCAAAGAACCACATGTGCCGACGCCCCTCTGTACTTGCGTGTCCGAAGACTGTCTTCTTGCCTTGGGCAGCCCGATCCAGGGTTTGAGATGAAATATGTGACCAATTCTTCCAACCACGCCTTCTGGAGACCAAATAGAAATGCTTATGCAATAAGACCTTATATAAGGAGAGTTTAAAAATACTGAGCCTGAGTTGTGTTGATAGAACATAAAATTCTTGTATTTCAACTATCAAAGGCATCAGAAGACCGTGCTAAAATTTCCCTGCGCAAAGTCTCCAATCTTTTCAGTCTCCCTGGGGAGGGTAAGTGGTGAATCCAGTTGTAGGGAACCAGTCTGGCTTTCCTTTTCCAGAATCGAGTCACTGCTTTGCTCTCGTCCTTGAGAGAGCCCTGTAGGTTTAGGGGCACTCACTCTCTCCCTTCCAGCCCAGAATATGTATGATCGACTACGCGACCTCTTGGTAGTGACAAGAAGGCTTCGTGGCCCTGGTGGATCAGGTCCCTAGACAGAGAGATGCTGATGTAGCTTCTAATCCTGAAATGCAGGAGGCTGGAGGGGTTGGATTGCCACCTTGGTCCCTGTGTAGTCGGAGGACCTGGCATCTCCAGAGAAAGGTGCAATACATTAAAAAAAAAAAAAAAAAAAAAACCACGAACAGATTGTTCCTTTGTGATCTTTCATGCCCCGAATCCACCAAGCTGGAGAATAAGTTTATGCCTGGAAATAAATGAAGTGAAAATAAATGAAGGACAGCTTTAGCTTTTCTATTTCTTAAGCTAGAGACGGCTGGATTCTCTCCACCTTTGATGCAGGAGTGGTGAGACATGTTTCTGGGTGATTCACGGCCCCCAGATTCTTAAATGTTTTCAAGAATGAAATTGTAGCACTGTCCTCTCATTGTTTATCGATTTGTTCGAGCCAGCACCAGTAACGTCTCCATTGTGAGACTTGTTGTTACTGTTTCTGGCATATTGAATATACCACGGGGAGCTTCCCAAGCTCTGCCGTGCTGGCAGGATACTCTCGGTAGCTTGCCAGGCTCTCCGTCAGGGACAGAGAAATTGAACCTGGGTCCGCCGCATGCAAGGCAAATGCCCTACCCACTGTGCTATCACTCCAGTCCAAGAATCAAACTACTGAGTACCAAAGATTCTCAGGTTCAGAGTTAGAAAATAGAAAACTAGAGGAGAAAAGAAACTCGAGGAGAAAGAAACTCCCCAGCAGGGGAGGGATTTAGGATTAAATTAAGTATGGTTCCTTTTGCAGGATTTGTATAAGAAAACTTGGTCATTGTATTCCTTTTGATTGTTTGCTTTTTGTTGTTATTTTTACAAGGGGTCATTGTATTCCTAATCAAACAAAGTAGGAGACGATTCTTACTTGCTTCCCAGAGAGGTCTCATTAACTCATGGCCTGTTTTGTGTTAAGAATAACACCTCAGGCTGGAGCACTCGGCTTGCACAAGGTCAACTGAGTTCCATCCCCAGCATCCCAGATGGAGCCCCAAGCACTGCTGGGAGTGATTCCTGAGTACAGAGCCAGGAGTGAACCCTGACCATCTCTGGACGTGGCTCAAAAAACAAACAAATGCAAATGTAAAGAAGTAAATAAATAACTCTCTCGGAGAGCCCGGCAAGCTACTGAGAGTATCCCTCCTGCACGGCAAGCTACCTGTGGCATACTCGATATGCCAAAAGCAGTAACAATGATGGCCCTCACTCCCCTGATCCTGAAAGAGCCCCCAATACGCCATCGGGCTACACTAGCAACATGACATGGGTGAATGGAGACGTTACTGGCACCCGCTCATGCAAATAGATAAAGAACGGGATGACAGCGATACAGTGACAGTGATGTGTTTAGGGAATTTTAGGTTATTTATTTGACCATCTCCCTGGGTGTTGTACAGAGAGACATTGTTCTCCTGTCACCCTGAGAGCTTGGGCGGGATGTATGGCACGGGAAAGTGTGAATGACTCAGTCTCAGAGAGGGCCCAGGGATTTGCAGGGTTGTCTAAAATGGAGCTGCAGGCAGAGGTGAGCAAGGGAAAAATGGCTTTCTCTTTGTCCTCGAAAGACGGAAGTCAGGCTTGTGATCTCTGCCACGGCCCCTATTGGATGGGTGCAGATCCAGACCCCTGCATCTACACATCTTGCTAGGAAAAGCTGTGCTGGAATCCACTCAGTATTAGAGTGTCTCTGTGACACGGAGAGCTACTATCTGAAGGACCCTTAAGAGACAGTTGCCTATTCTCAAATTAGAGAATATTAATAGATTGGTGGACTGGAGCAATAGCACGGCGGGTAGGGTGTTTGCCTTGCATGCAGCCAACCCAGTTCGATTCCTCCGTCCCTCTCGGAGAGCTCAACAAGCTAGGAGAGTATCCCACCCACACAGCAGGGCCTGGCAAGCTCCCTGTGGCGTATTCTATATGCCAAAAACAGTAACAACAAGTCTCACAGTGGAGACTTACTGGTGCCTGCTCGAGCAAATCAATGAACAATGGGACAACAGTGCTACAGTGCAGTGCTAATGGATTGGTACTACCACAATAAATAGTGAGATGTATTAGAATATAGCAAATAATGGAACTAATCCTCCTTGGTTATTCCAAAAGCTATGCACGGAGTCAAAAGTGGGGAGAGTAATGCATTTAGTTCCATTGTCTGAATCCCCAGCTCTCAGCAATTACCAGGGTTTCACCACATTTCGCCTCATCCATCCTCTGCACTCGGGCTCCTTGACTGTTTCTTTGTGCATATCTAAGAATCGGGGCCTTTCTTTCACAGAGTCCCCATAATCCACCTCTCCTGCATGTCACCAGATTTCCCTGATTGGCTCCAGCCATATTTGCTACTTGGCTTTTGAACAAGCCCTATTGAATTATTGAATGCTCTGGGCTCATTGATGCTCAGATCCTGCTCCTGTGTTGGAACCAGCTCTGAGGGCTGGAGGCTGTGACCGACTTGACAAAGAGCCTCAGACTCCACTCTCCGAGCCCTGGGACCTAGAGCACCACCTCCTTTGTTTTCCTAAACCTTGATTCGGAGTATTTTCTTCATAACCTTTAAAAATAAATCTTCCCTTCTCCCCCCCTAAAAGAGTCAGAATCTTTCTATTTCTTTCAGATATTTTTACTTTTTTATTCTGGCACGTATCGACCAAATGCTTTAGATGCCTGATGCACCATGGAAATGTGCTAATTTTCAGAAGGAAGCACACCCTTGGGGGGAATTAAAAGTTTTAAGCAGGTTATTTGGAGGAGCATCTTTTTCACGTGTTCCTTCTGCTCTGAGAATCCAGTTTCTCTGCATCCTCAGGTACCTTTCGGTGCAAGGGGTCCAGATAAGGTGAAGCAGTTTTCTTACCTCCTGTCTTCAGCCATCCTTCTGGCTCTCTGACTCTCCAAACCTTTCTCTTGCCCTCGTTTCTTTTGCACTGTTAGACAACCCTGGACTGGGTAGCTTGGACTCAATTTTTGTTCCACTCTAGTTCTAAATGACATTTCAAAGTGAATGAGAGCCACTGGAGAAAGAAGCAGAAAGGGTTGGGTGGCCTCAAATGTTGGTAAATGGATGTTGTTTTCGGGAGAAATGATAACTTGTTCCAAGAAGTCTTGAACGCATCTCACATGAGTGCACGCAGTGGTTTGTGTGACCCAGTTTGGACTCAGCATGAAGAAAAGTCTGAACATTGCCCGTGGGAGCTCTGTGTTCCTGAGACTAACCTAACCCTCATTGTTTAGTAGAACAAGGAAGGAAGGACTGTGGATCCTGCATGCTGTTTTCTGGTCATAAGATATTTCATGTTACATTGGCACCCGTGCAAATTGTCTTGATGGATGCATTTCCTGGTGGAGAATGAATGAGCCCATCATGGGGTTGAATGTGTACACATTTATTCTTTATAATAAATGTGAACAGACTGTCTGTTTCATTTTATCTGGCTTAGAGTACAGCCTACATCAGTAGCATAAACACCCACTTCACCAATCAATGAATTGGTGCCTGTCTGAGTTGAAGATGCTACCTTGCTTTCATGTCAGCAATGGTGTTGGGGACCCCAGCTGCCTCTAGGTTCTCTTGGGGTGAAATTCTAACTTACATCATCTGCTCAGCTTGGAATAAAGGGGCTAGTGTCCCCACTAACAGAGCATGCCGCAGACACTTAAGCTGTATCTCAACATTCATCCCTGGAACCAGAATTTCAAATTGCCCCCTCTCCTGCTCCCACAAATCCCCAGGGGGTCCCTCTGCACCCTCTTCTTAGATTGTTCTTCCCATGACAAAATGTAGGAGAAACTGGAGCCTTCCTGTGTGACAACCAGAGACTCTGAAAAGTGCCTCTGTTAAGATGAAGAGGAAGAGAGCAAGACTGTGTTTTGAGGCAAAGGGCGAGTAGGTTCTAGTGGAGGCAAGATAAGCTAAGATGGGACTCAAGGCTTGGCTATTTTTTCTCTCACTTCTGGTTATTGGAGATAACCATGAGCTCCGCCTGAGCCAGTTATATTCCCCCTCATTTCTGTTTTATTTCCCTATTCTTCGTGATTTCATTCTAGTATTGAGAATATTTCTGATGGATAGCTTTCTTACTCTTAAAATTTCATGTGTTTTTATAAAACCTTTTGTTAGTCGTCAGTGTAACACTACTACCATGGTGTGTGTATGGTTCTCCTTTCGATATACAAAGTTACTCTCCTTCTACCACTCGCAAACTACCCAAGACCCTCCACTCCCATCTCTGTGTCATTTCTAAATTGCTTCCTCTTCACCTCCACCCTTCTGCCACCACTTTGGGAGGCTCAATTCTGTATTTGGAGTCCAAGAATCTGTTGTCCTTAGATAATCCCACTCCTTGCTTTGTTACCCCGAATACCACGTATGAATCAAATCATTCATGTTTGTATTCTCCCTCTGACATGTCTTTTAACCTGAGCCCTGCTAACTCTGTCCAAGCTATATCTGAAGACAAGATTCCATCTCTTCCCATTGTAGAGTTTTGCTCCATTGTGTAACAGAGCCCTAATTACATTCGTATCTACGCATCTCAATTGTAAACTCATGTTCTTTAAAGATCTTGGCCATTGAGAATATCACTACAGTAAATAGATTGTGCATATACATTTGGGGGTTAATATATATTTTAGGTTACATATTTTGAGGTGGGCTGGAATGATAGCGCAGTGGGTAGGGCATTCGCCTAGCACATGGCTGACCCAGCTTCGATTCTTCTTCCCCTCTCGAAGAGCCTGGCAAGCTACCAAGAGTATCCCACCTGCATGGCAGAGTCTGGCAAGCTACCCGTGGCGTATTCGATATGCCAAAGACAGTAACTACAAGTCTCACAATGGAGACATTACTGGTGCCCGCTCAAGCAAATCGATGAACAATGGGAACAGTGCTATAGTGCAATATAAAATTTAAATGTATAATACAGGGATTCTATTTTTTTTTTATTTTGAGAAGATTCCATACTTTTTTCCATAGGGACTGAACCAAGCAAGAATCCTACCAAGAGTGAAACAGGGTCCTGCTTAACCACTTTCCTCCAAACACTAGTTTTTGGATATGTTCCATTCTCACTCAAATGAAGTAGTTTCTTATTGTCATTTTTTAATGTTTTACTAATTTGTTTTTAGGTTATTTTTTAATGTTTTACTAATTTGTTTTTATTTCATAACTGTGAGATACACAGTTACAAGTTGTTCATGATCAGGTTTCAGTCAAATAATATTCCAGCACCCATTTCTTCACCAGTGTACACTTCCCACCACCAATGTCCCCAGTTTCCCTCCCTCAGTGTCATTTTTATTCGCCTGTTCCTGACAAGTAACTATCAACACTTTGGCCTCCATTATGTCTTCTTTAAGAAAGTGTCTATTCACAGATGACTGGTTAAAGAAACTTTGGTACATCTAAACAATGGAATACTATGCAGCTGTTAGAAAAGATGAAGTCATGAAATTTGCATATAGGTGGATCAACATGGAAAGTATCATGTTAAGTGAAATGAGTCAGAAAGAGAGAGACAGACATAGAAAGATTGCACTCATCTGTGGAATGTAAAGTAACAGAATGGGAGACTAACACCCAAGAACAGTAGAGATAAGTACCAGGAGGATTACTCCACAGCTTAGAAGCCAGTCTCACATCTGGGGAAAAAGGCAGCTCAGATAGAGAAGGGACCACCAAGTAAAGGGTGTTAGGAGGGCCCATTCGGGATGGGAGATGCGGGCTGAAAGTAGACTATAGATCGAACATGATGGCCACTTACTACCTCTAGTGCAAACCATAACACCCAAAAGGAGAAAGAGAGAGCAAAAGGGAATGACCCGCCACAGAGGTGGGGTGGGGTGGGGTGGGAGAGGATGGGGTGGGGGTGGTGGGAGGGATGCTGGGACCATTGGTGATGGAGAATGGGCACTGGTGGAGGGATGGGCACTCGACCATTGTATGGCTGAAATGCAAGCATGAAAGTTTGTAAGTCTGTAACTGTACCTCACGGTGATTCACTAATAAAAAAATGTTTTAAAAAAAGAAAGTGTCTATTCATCTCTTCTCCCTCTTTTGGTGGGATTCTATGCTTTCTATGTTTAGTTTTGTGAGGGCTTTATATATTTTGGGTATTAGTTATTTAGCAGGTATTTGCTACGCAAATATGTCTCCCATTCATGAAGATGTTCTTTATTCCTAGTTTATTTATCATATAAAATATTTAGTTTGATTTATTCCTGTTTGTTTATATCACTCTGTTTGCTAGTGGAGTTGAATCATTGAAGACGCTTCAGAGGCTGAAATCCTGGAGATCTATCCCTTAGTTTTTCACAATGAATTTTAAAGTTTCAGATATAATATCAAGATCTTCAGTCCATTTTGAGTTAACCTTTTTTACGGTTTTGCCAACACCATTTATTGGAGAAATTTTCCTTCTGCCACTTAATGCATGTCTTTGACTCATGTCTGATCTTTGAGGGATGGCCCCCTTTTTTCTTCATTAAGTAGAACTGTAGCACTGTCCTCCCTTTGTTCATAGATTTGCTCAGGCGGGCACCAGTAACATCTCCATTGTGAGACTTGTTGTTCCTGTGGAGGTCACTAATTCAAGTATCAGTTTCTTACACCTTGCTTTTGATTCCTACTAATATTTTATTTTTAATTTCAGCTGCTATAATTTTTAGCATTTTCATTTCTGCTTGGATGCATTTTGTCAGTTTTTGCATTCGAGCTTATTTATAAGGTCTTCCATCCATTCCTTCATTGCATTAAATATCAAACAGAGGTTTAATCTGAAGTCCTCCTCAGACAGTTTACAAAGTTCTGATGTAGATGAGGAATTTTCCAGGCTTTGTCTTTACCCGTTTAAGTGGCTGGATTCATTTTGTGTTTTTTTTTTTTTTTTTTTTTTTTACATTTTTCTGCTATTCAGCTAGGAAGCTAGGAGTGTAGCTCTGAGTACAAACGTGTTTGAGCAACTGGGTCTTCCATTCTCTGATCCGGGCTGGCGTCTGTGTCTCTGGGTTTGTGTGAGTCCTGATGGCCATTGAGGGTTTATAGTCATTAACTTCTGGAACTGCTCTGGCTCTGATGTCTACACGGTATAGGCTCCAGATCAAGAACGATATTGCTGGCAACCGTGTTCACAGCTTCTCGGGTCTGGACAGCAACTGGGGATTATGTTCACAAATGCCCAGTCACAACAGTTCAGCAAACTAATCTTGCAGTTACGTGGGGGGACTGATGTTTATCAGTTCCCTGCCATTGTAGGGCCAAAGTTTAGCTATTCTGGGTAGCATCCTGTGTTGTGGCACTGTCCTTGTCTGGAGAGCTCTGTGTCACCGGGAGGGGGTGTGTGGGACATTCTCCTACTATCCTGTGGTGTGTCTCTGTTGGATTTGGAAGCTTTGCTGGTTTACCTCCTGCTGGTTTCCTGGCAGTCACTGGAGTCCCTTCACTAGTTTCAAAAGACCAGGTGGTTACTTCCAGAAAGTTCATGCTTGTGCATCGCTAAGGACAGCGGTGAACCAAAGTTCCTTCAATCATGGGTGATAGGGCTTTGGGCTGCTCCCCCCCCCACTCCCCCGCCCCCAATGCCAAAGTCAGTACCTTGGGTAGATCTGAATCGCAGATCAGGGATCCCTCTCCTGACAGAGCGTTAGTCTACTGTGTTCCTTCCCATGTGCCAAGGTTTGAGTGTTTGCCCCTTGCCTCTGGGAGTGGAGGGGTTCAGGATGGGGGACAATGGCATGAGTTGGGTCCAGTTGGAGAGCCTGCTGCAGATCTAGTGGATGGCTTTGTTTGGGTTGGAAGCACATGACTTTTGTGAGCGGAACTTGACTGAGTCGGCACGTTTGAGCAGCAGGCATGACCCGCTGAACTCAGTCTGGCCGACCCGGCAGTTTGGTTGTTCTTGCAGTCCCGTGAGTGGGCAGGCGCGGTTAGCCTTTGGCTCTGTGCTCAGGAACGTGGTGCTTTATTCAGGCTTGATCAGCAGGTTCAACTGCACTCTGAGGACCTCGCAGGCTTACTGGGGGTGAGAGAGCAGATTTGTTTGTTTTCATTAGGGGGGCACACGTGCTTCTCAGGGCTTACTCCTGGAGGGGTTCTGGGGACCCCGTGGGGTGCCGGAAGTTGAACTGAGTCCGCCACCTGCAAGGCAAGCACTCACCCACTGTACCATCTCACCGGCCCAGGATAGCAGTTCTGAGTGAGCAAGTGGCCATCATATTTATAGGCTCTATTTTTTTTTTTTGCTTTTGGGGTCACACCTGGCAGTGCTCAAAGGTTACTCCTGGCTCGTGCACTCAGAAATTACTCCTGGCAGTGGGGTTCCTGGCATTGAACCCAGGTTGGCCATGTGCAAGGCAAAGCCCTACCCACTGTGCTATCACTCCAGCCCCTACCGACTCTATTTGCGTAGCTATTGACCTGGTGGCAGCTTCCAGCGGCAGCTGCTCCCAGACACCTGGCGAGGGATGACCAAGTTCAGCTTCACTGTCTACCACCGTACATTATCTTTTTTCTTCACCTTTCAGCACCCCCCCACCTTGTTCCAATTTATAGCTTTCTCCTCCTCAGATGTCTGCTTGGGGATATCTGGATTTGGCGGTAGGAACTCAGCTCGGAGCCTGTGGCCAGCCTCCCCATCTGGCACTCTCCTTTGTTCAGCCGCCTGTCTTCGACTGTTCGTTTAAATGTCTCATCACTTCATTTACACAGTGTGGGACCCTGGGGTCATGCAGAGCTGAACAAACTTTCCTCCTCGGAAGCAACGCAGACTTAGAGGCTCATCCCAAATTCACTGTCTTACCTGTTCATTTAGTGGGCCAATATTTACTGAGTGATAACTAAGTCCTCCACAATGTGCAAATAGAATTGTGATAGTGAAGACAGATGGGTCATGTCTCTCTCCTGGGGGTTTAGGGTCCCCTGCAGGAGGGACATATTAATTAGTTACTCAAAGAAGTAACAAATATATACCAAGATTAATCCATTAGAAAAGTAAAAGCATGATCAATGGCAGGTTCTGTGAGGTCTGTCCAAGAGCTTTCTCAAGTAAAATATGAAACCACATGACCCTTTTGACTTCCTGTCTATAACATGAAGATAATAATTGTGACCACAACATATATTTTTTGGTAAGGTTAAATGTAATAGTGTATCACAAATATTATGTTAAAAGTGTAATGTAGCTAAAATGCTTATCTAATCCAGTGAGAGGAGGACTAAATTAATTTTAATACTACTTTTGGTATATCAACCATATTTTAATATTATCTTAAAACCAAAATAATGAGATCAACTGAATCATTTTAGAGTTAGGGGTCTAGTTGATAGTTTTTTCCAGTTGACATTTAATGTGAGCTTTAAAGCTGGGCAAAACACTCTGACCCTAAGTGTTTTATAGATGTCCTTTTTTTTCCAAGATCATCAAAAGTATCTCAAAATACACTTACATGTATATTTTAAGACTCTAACTCTAAATTACTCTAAGAGTTAAATAACTCTAAGTAGGGCTAAATGACTCTAAGAGACTCTAAAAATCAGCCTTTATACCCTTCATAGAGAAGAAAATCAAGAACCTTTTTTTTAGTGTTTTGTGACTTCTCCAAGGACATGTCATCTTCCATTTCTAAAAGATGTTTTTCCTTTATCACTCATCGTATTATCATATGCCTGTAAATAATATTATTTTACTTCAACAAACAAGGGAACAGAGAGAGAGTACAGCAGGTAATACACTTGCCTTGCAAGCAGCCAGCCCAGATTTATCCTCAGTACCGTATACAGCTCCCCAAACCCCACCAGGAACCATCCCTTAGTGCAGAACCAGGTAAAAGCTCTGAACACCACAAGGTGTGGTCCCCAAACTAAAATAAATAAATAAAATAAATAAAAATACTTTCCCCGTATAGCTACATTAACTATTGTGAGTTGGATCATCAGAGAGATTTCTATAGTGTTCAACTGATATGAATGAAAGCTGTTTACTTTTGTACAAATTTATTAAACTGAACCAGTCAACGTTTAATGCCTCTGGATCAGTGTTTCTGAACTGGGGTGGGGGCAAAGGATATTTTAGGGGACCCTCTGGGCCCCCTGGATAGTTCAAGGGAGCACATGTGAAAATTGTGTAAGTGGAGGGGACACAGCACAAAACAAGAGGGCCAAGAGGTAGGACAACAGGGGTCAGGAGGAGATTATGATCGGCATGAGGTTGCTGAAGAATGCCTTGTCTTTCTAGAATACAGGGTTAGTGAATGGCCTTGTTGCTTCATTTTCCATCTGCCTGCTGTCTCTTTCCTTTGTCCCTGTTGGAGAACCTTCCAACACAGAAGAGGATGCTGGTGTTCACTAGCTTCCTCCCTAAACTCACTGGGAATCAGAAATGTATGATCATGAGGAAAACGCAAGCAATGAAACCCACCACAAAAGCATTTCTGGCTACTGGAAGAAAATAGAAACTCTCTAAGGAATACATATTTTTCTGTCCACTACTGTTTAATTGGACAGTTGGACTGGAGCGATAGCCCAGTGGGAGGGGCATTTGCCTTGGACGCAGCCGACCCAGGCTCGATTCCTCCATCCTTCTCGGAGAGCCGGCAAGCTACCAAGAGTATCCCACCCACGTGATAGAGCCTGGCAGCTCCCCGTGGCATATTCGATACGCCAAAAACAGTAACAACAAGTCTCACAATGGAGACATTACTGGTGCCCACTCGAGCAAATCGATGAACAATGGGACGACAATGCTACAGTGTTACAGTGTTTGATTTCCCAGTGAACAGTAATTAGGCTGTAAATGCTGTCGATATAAATTTGTGGAATTAGAAGAGGGAACAAAAATCAAAATCCAAGTTTGATGCTAAAAATCAGTCTGAGTGTGGGAAGCTTGTTCTTAATTGCTTGAGAGATGAACAGAGCATTTATTGGGGTTGAGCAGTGGCTACCCCACCCCCACTCAAGGAAGCAGGCCTTTAAGGTGGTTAGTTTCCTGAGTCTGGGGAACCACACTGAGTGCAAGTACTAAGTCTCCTCAGTATGCTTCCTGCCCTTCTCCCGGTTTCGCCTTACTCCCCACAGACTGTGACTTCAGGAGCAAACCTCAGTTTTCATGGTGCCAGCTTCAGTCAATGTGTCTCTGTTGACATTTCTTGTGCTTCTCATGAATCATCTTGATTAGCAACAAAACCCAGATCTAAAGCCAGTACCCCCTCCCACACATTTTGGAGGGAAATTGTTGGTTCCAAAGCTTGATCTTGAGGCATATCCTCTTTGGAATGGGTTTCCATGGAAAATGGATCACAGTGTCTGATTTTTATGTGTTGGAAATCTGTGCTTACCACAGCTGGCATAAGCCCTAACTTAAGAGGTGGTCAGTCAAAATAGTAGGTGAAGATTTTAGGTGTTTTTTTTTTTTTAAAGAAATTCCATCTGGGGGGCTGGAGTGATAGCGCAGCAGGTAGGGCATTTGCCTTGCACGCGGCCGACCCGGGTTCGATTCCCAGCATCCCATATGGTCCCCTGAGCACTGCCAGGGGTAATTCCTGAGTGCAAAGCCAGAAATAACCCCTGTGCATCGCCGGGTGTGACCCAAAAAGCAAAAAAAAAAAAAAATTCCATCTGGATTTCTGGTTGACTAACAGAACTTTCATAGCTAAAGAGAGGTAGTGAAAACCAGAAATGAACATGAAACTGATTTATGGAGGAATGGAAGCCATAAATTTCGTGATCCCAATTGATAAAAAATAAAAAATGAAGCTGTACATCATTTTGTTGTCATTAAGAAGTCAGACCTGTGTACATCATCACACCAGAAGGCTCCCAGCTCACCAACTGCTTAGCCATACTTTCCCAGTACATTACAGCCAGGTAGAACTCACCTGTCAGATAAAGAAGCTCTAAACATTGTAGAATAGTTTGCAAATACATGAAGAAGCGGTTCAATGTGAAATGTCATAGATTCCCCCAGAGAACATTTATACTAATCTTTTGGCTCTCTTTTCTATGTTAAAAGGCAAAGACAGACAAATAGAAACACATCTGCTTTTGAGTCAGTCATCCAAATATTAACCCAAATCAATATATATCTTATACTCATACCACCATGGGAATGACTGAAGCGTACCTCCAGATCTCTTTTAATTAACCTTCATGTTTACCCTTCTGAAATGGAACTATAATTCCCCTAGTTTTCCTGCCATGGTGGAGTTCATTTCTTTTTAACCGAAGTATATTAGTAATTCTTACTTATCATTTACACCTTCCTCTAAATGTGACTTTTTCATAGCATTATGGGTCCCTAAATAGTTGCATATATCTATCATCATTTGAAATCAGAAAATAAGTATATAAATCTGAGAAAATAACCTATGAGCATTTGTGCTAAAGGTCTTTCCCAGAGCTGACCAATAGAAAAATAATGCAACTGTACATATAATTATATCATTTATAATTTTAAGGAAAGTAAAAAGAAAAACCAAAGAGATTGTACAGGACATAAAGCATTAGCTTTACATGCAGCTGAGGCCATACCCTAATTCAATTACCAGGTGCCACATATGGTCCCCCAAACATGGGCTAGCGGTCACTCCTGGGCACAGAGCCAGAAATAGCCCCTGAGCACTTGCCATTTGTGACCTCCAAACCCCCCAAATAAGGAAAGAAAAATTTAATTTTAAAATGCAACCTATTTAACCAATATAACTGAATTTGGTGTCATCAGAACCTACAAGCAATATAAAATTGTTATATATATAAATTATATATATCTATATTTAAAATATATTATTAGGAAGGATAATTTACTTTTGTTCCACTACTTTCTTCGAATCCTGGATAAGGTTTCCATGGGGCACACACCCTGCTGCCTGTGTCACGTGCTGACTTCCCTGTAGCACATTCAGCCCATGATGGTACCAACAGGTGTGTGCAGAGTCCCCAGGCTGCTGTGTCAGGGTGTTGGGGGGCTAGCCAAGGTGTGGTAAGACGGCCTGAAGAAGTCAGTGGTTGATTCCCTTGCGTTCCCTCTTCGCACCAGAATACAGGAAACTTAGTTTTCAGTACCGGAAACTTGAATAATGTGCAGCAGATCAAATCTACAACTGCTTACCTTTTTTATGTAAACTGTCCTTAATAGAAACTATTTTATCGGTAAAACCCTAAACAATAGAATTCATTTTCCCCCTAGGGCAAAGGAAAGAAATTAAAGCCTCTCTTCAAAATGGAAGCAATAGTTGGAATATCCTTTCTCATCAGAATCAGGGGAAAAGGATTGCTAGGAAATGAAATCGTGTTATAGTTAAGCATATGGAATGTGACTTTTATTTCTTTTAATATAATTTATGGTTTTTGAAAGAAATGTGTTAGACATACTGATAAAAAAAATCACTTAGTTTTAGTCAAGATACATTGTAGGTCCTAAATTCATGAAAATATGTTTAGATAAATTCCAATAAATTCCTTCTTATTTCTATTTTATATTTAAAAAATACAGAAATATCAAAAGAATAGATTTGAATTACATGAATTAAATTACACATGCTTGGCAATGGAAAATAGAAAAACCATTTGAAATATATTTCACAAATAAATAATTTATTTCAGCACATAAATACACTATAAGACATGAACAAAAATGTGTGCACTGCATTCTCTTGGGGGAAAAATTAGACAAAACTCAGTCAGAAACCATTATCTATCACTGATAGATTGGATAATGACATAGTAATAGTGCTAATATCCTGGAAACTAGACCGCAGTGCAAATGAATGGAATGGAAAGGAAGGGAAAGGAAAGGAATGTGTCACAAGGGGTGATTCTTAATAGGAAACAAAATATTGACAAAACGATGCAGACTGCACAGCTCCTACCTTCCATTTCTATTAAGATATTGTTTATCATGGTGTTCCATGTGCCAAAAGACAAAGAAAAACACAAATTGATTGATTGTGAAACTCACAGGATGAGGAGAGTCAGGGACTCAACGATCCAGGATGCGTAAGAGCTGGCAGAGTTCTCTGCGCCAGTGTCACTGTTGGGGAGGTGGGTGCTCATTGAAAAACCCCCTTGTATCCAGGAAACTGTCTTCAGGAATAGGACCACCAGGGCAGGGGGATGCAGTGCTTCACCCTAGTCCAGAAGGATTCTCCCAGCCTTGCATGTGTAGCCAGCACCTCCCCAAATCTAACGAGATTATTAGTTTCTAATTCTATGGCTAGATTGTGGATTAAAGGGGTGTGGCATATGCCTAGCAGCACATATGTGTTTTGTTTTTTTCTTTTTTGGGTCACACCTGGCGGTGTTCAGGGGACCATATGGGATGCTGGGAATCCAACCAGGGTCGGCCACGTGCAAGGCAAACGCCCTACTTGCTGTGCTATCACTCCAGCCCCGCACGTGTTTGGCTTTAATATACTTGCTTGTATTCTCTTTTATACATCCTCCGTCCCTCTCGGAGAGCCCGGCAAGCTACCAAAAGTGTCCCGCCTGCATGGCAGAGCCTGGCAAGCTCCTCGTGGCATATTCAATATGCCAAAAACAGTAACAATAATGGGTCTCATTCTCCTGACTCTGAAAGAGCCTCCAACATGGCACCATGGGGAAGGACGAGTAAGGAGAAGCTGCTAAAATCTCAGGGCTGGGACAAATGAAGACGTTACTTGCCTGCTCGAGCAAATCGATGAACAACAGGATGACAGTGATACAGCGATACAGTGATACAGTACATGACTGTACAGTACATATGCAAGGTCCCAAGTTCAGTTCCAGCAATGCCTGTCCCCTGTGTACTGCCTGATGCGGGCCTGGTGGCTCTGAGCCACCACGCTGGCCCACGTGCTCAGCCAGCACTGCGGAACTGAGTAACAGTGAGTGACTCTCACTGCCGGATGTGACCCCTATGAAGATAGCAAAGCTAAGAAACATTTATTTTACCTGCAAATCACTGGGTGAAGTTTCCTTCTATGCTCACTATACCTCTTAAGTATTTTACGTGTGTGCACATTTGTGCCGCTAAATTTCATCGCACTTACTTCCGGCTGTGACCTGGCTCTTCACTTGGTTGGACGTTCTCCACATTTTCAGTCACATGGGAATGTGGTAAGTCTCTTACCAAGTTCCCTTTGATAATCTCTTACTTAAAACGATGCCCCGAGAGGGCCGGTGGCCTAGCAGGAGGCAGCTCCCGTAAAATGGCAGCAGCATAATATTAGCCCGAGTCATAATTGTTCTAACAATATTATTTTAACATTAGCGGTAACAATAGTTGTAATAATAACCAGGCTCTGAGCCACAGTTCCAGTAGTTCTAACGGTATTATAACAAAATTGGCAACAATAGTTCTAACGTTATTATAACAGTATCAGAAAGAGGAGGTCTAACCCAAATTAGGTGTTTTAACCATACCTAGAGTACTTTTAGCAATACTATGATAGTTCACAGTAGTTATAATAATAACTAAGTTTCCCGCCAATTGGCCTTTGTGACAGATTTTATGCTACTCACGTGATATGATGTGCCCTCGCATTATTATTCTATCATCATCCCCATCTTAAAGCTAAGCATCCCCAGGCCTGACTGATCTACACAGCATACGGGGGAGTGTCCCAGGGCCGAGAAGCTGGTGTGCATGCAGGTAGATTGCTCTCCGACTCTGCTCTTTCTCCTCTGCTCCACCTATGTGAAGCCATGAATGGCTCAACCACCTCGGGCCCAGCAGCTTGGCTCTACCTCACCCCTTCTCTCCAAAAGGGAGTTTGTTCACAGCCCCCGAGGGGACCGTCGTGAAAGAGGATGTCATGTGATCTGGCCATTCTGTGGGCCCAGCTAGCCTGGTCTAGGAATGTAAAACGGGTCCCCCTTGCCCTTCCCGGGCAGTGCTGGGCATGCTCGCTCCGGCACCGTTAATTCTCAGGCCAGCTGCTGTTTGTCGGAAGCACGGAGCAATCTGCCTGGAGTGGCAGCTGCCTTTTCTGTAGTTTCCCCTATGAAAATCCAGCAAGCATGTTTCTGATGCTGATGTCTCCCTTCAGGCTTGCTGGATGTGTAGAGCACTGGTTGGGGCTGGATTCAAACTCACTAAACGTGGTAAGATGCCCACCTACTCTGTCCTCGTCGGATTGGAGATTTTTTTTTAACATTTTTTTTTAATTTTTATTTTTTTTTAAATTTTATCACCATGTGGAAAGTTACAGAGTTCTCAGGTTTATGTCTCAGTTATACCGTATTCAAACACCATCCCTTCACCAGTGCCCATATTCCACCACCAAAATCCCTGGTATACCCCCCGCCCCCCACCCCAACTGTATAACTGATGAACCTCACTTTATTTTCTCTTCACCTTGATTACGTTCCATATTTCAACACAAAACTCACTATTATTGTGGGAGTTATATCCCCAAACAAGATAACCCTAATAAGGAGGCATTTGATAATTAGTTTTCCATTCAAAGATTGTATGTTTTCAGGTTTTAGAAAAGGTCGAGCGGCCACACTAGCGGCTGCGCGGCTCGGATCTGTCCCAGTCCCGAATCCTGGAGCCGTGTTAGTTGCTGCTCAGTGTCGCCAGGGTTCCATCTGGAGAAGGTGTGCAGGTGGCACCTCCTCCCTCCGGCCCCCCAGTGTTGCTGGCCCCGATTCGGGTCCGGAGCATTGTCCTGGCCGCGTTGCTCACCAGAATGCCTGCCGCTTCTCTCGGATTGGAGATTTTGCTTTCCTTTCGTGGGGGTTTTTCTTCCTCTTCCACTTTCAGTGTAATTGTCTTGGGATGCAAGTGGAGCCTCCAGCTTGATGTTCAGTTGGTCTCACACTTGATTTTCGTGATACATCCACGAGAGTTCACATTTAGGGTTTTTTGTTTTATTTTGTTTTGTTTTCAGTATTTTTTAGTGAATCACCGTGAGATGCAGTTACAAAACTTTCATGTTTGAGTTTCAGTCACACAATGATCGAACACCCATCCCTTCACCAACCACAAATGTCCCCAAGTCCCCCCCATCACCAATCACCCTGCCCCCTGCTTCTGTGGCAGACAATTTTCCCCATACTCTCTCTCTCCTGTTGGACAGTACAGCTACTGAGGGGCTATCACGTTTGGTCCTTTATCTACTTTCGGCACACATCTCCCATCCTGAACAATCCCTCCATCCATCATTGATTTTACTTTTGTCAGAAATGTGAAATGACTTTGGCTTAACTTTTGTTCTCTGCCAACTTTAATATAGGGCTTAGCTTCAGATCGTTTCTTCTCTGTTTTCCCACCCTGTCAAAAAATTCCAGTCACTGGGGGCCAGAGAGAAAGTACAGATGGTAAGACACTTGCCTAGCATGTAGCTGACCCGTGTTCAATCCCTGACACCACACATGGTCCCCTGATCCTGCCAGGTGTGATCCCTAATCACAGAGACAAGAATAAGTTCTAAACACAGCTAAGCTAGGTGTGACCTGACCCAAAACATGCAAAGAAAATCATGGTTCCAATTTAGCAAAAATTCATGTTTCTGAGAGAGCCCATATTAATTAAAACACATATATGCATATAGATGTGTATACATATATATGCATATATATGCATCACCAGTAAGATAGTTAAGCTATGGAGAAAGCTTTTAATAAAATATAGAATTTCCAGGGCTAGACAGTACTAGAGTGCCAAACGTAGAGGCATTAAATACAAATAGCATATGTAGAAATAATATCTATCAAAATAAATAGTACATAGAGCTTTTGGACCCGGCTGTGGAAGGAGCATGATGGAGGGGCCCGAGGGAGCGCCCTCGGACCCCAAGCAGCCCACTGAACTAATTCCGGCATGGGACCAGAGACCCCACGGCGTGCTGAAGCTGTGGGACCCGGGCATCCCCCAATTCTTTTAACCTGTCTCTCTCTCAACTCCTCCCTCCTGAGCACAGCGCAGGGGCCGCGGTTTTCCTGAGCGCAAAACGGAGACGCCGAGCCTCTCTCTAGGTTTCTCCATCTTATGAGCACCATAAAAGGGTAAAAGTTTATAGTGATGTTATTTCTGGTTGTACTTTCCCTGGACTTTATACAGAAACCCAAAACCGCGCGGCCGCTGCCGCGGCCGCGCAACTTAATGTCATCTTAGTATGAGCAATATGTAATGGTTCCTTTCTAATGGGGCGGACTTTTGTGGGAGATCCTAATAGTAAGTCTGTTGCTGAAATATTGAAGGCAATCAAAGTGGTAGCCATCTCACTAGACTGAACTAAGCTATATCCCCACGCCGGCTGAGAAGAAATTTTCTTCTTTCTCGGGAAGAAACGCGGTGTGTCATCAACTACAGTGTGATGTCCATTAAGCAAACAGACCTGGTGGCGTGGGAATGGGATATAAGGGGAAAAATTATGTACAAGGAACAGCGGGACGCTGGTGGAATCTCGAGCCGGAGCCGACACCAGCGCAAGACCGTCGGTTCCAGAGACTGCTTGTAGATACTCTACAAGTCTATCAACTAAGCCAGAGCCCCACGCCTGCTGATGACGGGAAATAACCATCCTTTTCGGTTTTTTTTCCCTTGTCAGGCAGCGTGGCGATTACTAAAACAGGCGTGAACTCGGTGGCGCGGGGCAAGGGGGAAAAAGAAAAACTATGTAACAAACAGCGGGACTTAATATCTCTATATTCTTAGCAATGGAGAACTATCAAATGCCTCCTTGGCAATAGGACTGCTTTTCTTTTTTGGGGGAAACCCCAACAACGGTAGTGAGTTGTGTGTTGAAACATGGAATGTAATCGAAATAAGGCGTAAACGAAGTGAAACATATCATGTGCAAGGGTTGGGACTGGGGAGGTGGGAGGGAGCGGCAGGTATACTGGGGGGGTTGGTGATGGAAGATGGGCACTGGTGAAGTGAAGGGTGTTTGAGAACTGTATAACCGACATAATCCTGAGAACTATGTAACCCTCCACATGGTGATTCAATAAAATTTAATAAAAAAAAAAATAAAAAATAAATAGTACATAGATCAAAATAACATGTTTTAGATGTGGTTTGAATAGGGATCAAATAAAGCAGCAGATTACACAGTCAAACTCAAACCTCAAAAGAAACCCAAACAAAGGTTACTTTTGTCATAAAATTATTAGATGACATTTAAAATAGCAATTTATGCTCTCGAGGATTCAAAAGTACTTTTCTTGTTTCTATTTATACTTCCTTGGGAAATTCAAGTCATCTGTGGTCACATATTTGAGATACTGGTATTATTGCTTTTCAAGTTCTTTTTTCTATTTATTTTCTCCTTCTTGGGTTGATGTAACTTAGGTCCTTTCTTCAAAGTGTTATTTTTTTAACCCAAGTTTAAGGCAGTGTCTGAATCTGTGACTAGGAAAAAAAATACATTTTGGTAAAATCCCTTCAGAGATGTTATAGATATTTGATTATATAAGTTTAGGTGTTGAGCTCCGTGAAAATTCTAGCTACTGAGACATTTTTAGCTCAGAGCACAAAATGAAGATGGTAACCAGGCAACATGATTCTTGTACGGTTATTAAAAATAAAATGTGAAGCTTCCACAATGCAGAATAATTCTCTGACAACTTTGTCTGGCTTTCACTCTGGTGTTGGCTGAAAAAGTGGGTTGGTTTCATCACTGGAAGCACTCAATTCTTTTAATGGGTATTATTTCGAAAGATTGTTATTGTTTTTTAAGTTATATACACATACAAGCGTAATCACATAATGTAATATGATTTTTAAAAGTCCTTTACAGTTCTGTGTAAAACTTACATATTTTCAGTGTTCATGAATTTACTGGGAACGTCAATCTGACCTCACCTTCATTAGGATGATATCATCTTGAACAAAGAGAGGTCTGTTCTAAATATAACGCAGCATTCTAAAATTCAGAGGATGCTTCCATATAGTAGCAATTTTTGTGGCATTGGTCTGTAATAGGATAATGCACTTCAATTCTCCAGTGGTGTTCCACAAGGCAGTTGATCCCGTGATCCTGTCCCTCTCCTCAAGAGCCACGCTGATGAAGGTAAAGAGCCTTGTGGTGAGGAACCTCATGTTTTATGGTCCTGCTATAATTTAGGCCAATTCTTCTGGGGCTGTGGAGATGAATAGAATTGTGTAATACTCAGAGGCCAACATTGTCTACCACAAGTGCACAGTTGAATCACCCAGAAACTCAAAAATGCTGATGCCCAGGGCCACAGCAGATGCTCTGACTCCACTGGGTCTAGACCTTAGATGGGGACTGGTATGTGAGCCCTGTAGAAAGTACACCTTGACCCATGGCCACTCTCCAGCCCTCGTTCTGTTCTGTCGTTCTGTTCCCACATGACTCCTGTGGTCAGCGGTAGCCTGGGCAGTGTTTGGGACTCGGGTCCTCTGCCAAGGCCTCGGTAGATGGAAGGGTGAGTCCCGAGACAGCAGGGGATTACCCACAAGCACTGGAGCGAGCACCGTACCCCTGCGCCCTGGGCGTCCGCCCCCCGCCAGCCTCCTCCTCTCTGAGTTCAGCTTCTATGAAAGGCCCAACTTCTTCGGGAAACTTCTGGCAGCTTCTCAGTTCTTGGCTTTGATTTTCCACGATGTGTTCCAGCCTGGAGAGCGGGCCAAGAACTCACAGGGGGTTTCTTGCGGGGGATTGAGAAAGCAAAAGAGGCCAAGTCAGGGCCTTACTCAGAGGGCAGCCATCAGAGGAGAGTCTTCTGGTAGACCAATCATTCGGAGAGGCCAGGTCTGAAAAGGAGGCAGGGAAGGAGCTGCCCTGCAGTCTTCCAATCACTGAAGGTGAGCTCTCCTCCCCAGGGCAGGTGGGGTACGTATGGTGATATAGGATGTGTGGTCTGTGGGATTTAGGAGTGTTCCCTCTTCATCCTTCTCCCCACTCAGGAGGTCTCTGGGTACTATAACAGGAAATCACAGAGTATCTCAAAGCCTTTTGAACTCTACAGAGATCAAAAAATAAAAATTCACAGTACAGACACAATTATCCCCAAGGCCCTGCCAGGAATAAATACAGTTTATAGTCACCCTACAAGTCTTGGTTTCCTATAGACGGTTCCTACCATATTTCTTGCATGAAAATAGTGAACATATTATATTAAGCACAGTACCATATGTTTTCCCTTGTTATCTTCCAAGACAAATTATTGAACTCAGAGTTCTTCGAGAGCAGAGAACAGTGTTTTATGCCCAATACAAATCTGTCATGCACAGCATTTAGCCAAGGCTGTGGTCACAGTAGTTACCGATTAAGAATTAGAGTGTGTAGCACCAGAGCAATAGTACAGCAGGTAGGACACTTGCTTCCTATGCTGCTAACTGAGGTTTGATCCCTGGCATCCCATGTGGTACCCCAAGCACTGCCAGGAGTAATTCCTGAGTGTAGAGCCAGGAGTAACTTTTGAGCATCAATCAGCAGGTGGGACCCCAAAACAAACAAACAAACAAACAAACAAACAAAAAATAGAGTTCATTGTCATTAATGTGTTTAAATAATCATATCTAAGAATAATACGTGATGTGAATAAATTTTCAGAATTCTTGGAAATAGAAAGTAATATGAAGACTGGAACATTCTTATTATTATCTTTCTGAAGTGCCAAGTCAACATTCACTTCGGGAAGTAAACTGTAAATGAGGTGGAACCTGGGTGATTGCATCTGTAGGGAATTTTCAGGAGTTTAGCACAGCGGTTGGGCTTTCACCTTTCACGCGGCCGACCCGAGTTCGATTCCTTCGCCCCTCTCGGAGAGCCCGGCAAGCTACCGAGAGTATGGAGCCCGCATGGCAGAGCCTGGCAAGCTACCCGTGCGTATTGGACATGCCAAAAACAGTAACAATAAGTCTCTCAATGAGAGACATTACTGCTGCCTGCTCGAACAAATCAATGAGCAATGGGATGACAGTGACAGTGATACCTAGATCTAACAGTATTAAACCTACTATCCATAAAATGATAAGTGAGAGATCTATTGATTAAGTTTGTGAAAGTTAAGTGTGGCCAGAAATAGGTATTAACTTATCTCAGATACAATGGCTCTTTTGTAATGGTTGCTTACTTGCAAGAGTCTGAGTACTCTATGGACTACAGTATCTTGGTGATGTCTGTATGTTTGATTTAAGTATATCACATGTAAGTTTATGTGAAGAACTAGAAAACATGAATGAGTTAGAAGTAGATAAGTATCAACCATATTCTAATAACCCACAATCAACATTTGATATATTAATACTTGATATATATCATATTTATATGTGTATAAAATAGTCATTTTATCAAAGTATATTTAACTTTTCAATATTACATACTGATAAGAATCTGTGACCTCTAGGTCATGGTCCTAAAAATGTGCTTTTCTCTATCAAATTCTGACAACTGCATACTATACCAACACAAAGATAGTAATATTAATTATTGGGAGCATTTATGATGACTCTAAATTTTTCTTGATATAGTTTTCAAATCACTCTCTTCAAAAATGCTTATAAACTAGTTTGTTTAAAAGACAACAACTAACTAAGAAACTCTAACCAACCTCAAACATTATCAATATTTTGCTAATAGGGGCTTAGCTAGCCTCTCCAAATTTTAATTGTGATGAGACGGAAGGCATGGCACGCCAAATTCTAAACATAAAGGACTCACCTAAAATAATTGAGAATATGTTTCTACCTGATAAGAACCTGTTCACATAAGCACCTCACTATTAATCACTGTATCACTGTCATCCTGTTGCTCATCAATTTGGTCAAGCAGGCACCAGTAATGTCTCCATTGTGAGAGTCCTTGTTACTGTTTTTGGCATATCAAATATGCCATGGGTAGCTTGCCAGGGTCTTCCGGGTGGGCAAGATACTCTTGGTAGCTTGCCAGTTTCTCCGAGAGAGATGGAGGAATCAAACCTGGGTCAGCCGCGTGCCAGGCAAACGCCCTACCCGCTGTGCTATCTCTCATTATTTATAGTTTAAATAAAATTAGTCCTTGATATGGATGTCTGCCTTATATAGCTTTTTCTAAAAAAACACATGCACTTACTCCATTAAGATAAGTACCCTGAAATAAGTTGTTAGAGCAAAGAATTTGCCCCTTTTCAAAGAGATTTGATGTATTGTGCCAATATACAACCCCGTTGAGACTGGCACAGCACAAATTTAGCATCATAATTCGTCATTAGGGAGGAAAGAAAGGGATGTAAGTATCAGACCTCCTGAAAGTAGCGTATGGGTGCAGGAGCCGCCAGGGGGGGACTGCAGGGAGGAAGGAGAGCAATGCCCTCAGACCTCCATGCAAATGCGCACGTCCTAAGGAAAGACTGCAAATTCCTGGGAGCTGGACTCAGACTCCCAAGCACGGCGCTGTACGGAACACGGATTTGGCAAAGGCAGGGGTTTGAGTTGAGAGTCAGAGCACCAGAATGGGGGTGGCACGGGAAGGAGGGGAGCAGGAGGCTTCCACCTCCCCTGTACCTGATCCATCCCGCCCAGGGGCCAGAGAAACAGCCCGCGCCTCCAGCCGTCCTTCCTAACGTGTCCACCAGAGGGCTGGCCTCTGCTTCCTCATCTCTCCAGCCCACCTTTTCCAGAGCTGGCCCCCCGACAGCAACTGGGCAGGTTGTCCAGCGCAGGTGGCCACAGGTGGTGTATATAGAGTGAGATGCGGGTGGGAGGCGGTTCCCTGAGTGCTGGAATAGACCCTAGAACTGTTTACACTCCCCAGAGGCAGGGATCTGCAATCACGCAGCAAGCTTAAGCTGTTCGTTGGCACGGCTTTAAAATAAACGGAGACATCCTGTGTCTGACAGGGATGTCTTCATTCCCGTAGACCATTTACAGACGTGTCTTTAAGCCCCGTGCAATAAGTGCAAAAAGGAAACAGCAAGAAATAAGAATGAATTCGCAAAATTAAGTACGTATCAAAAGCAAAGTGCCCAAAGTAGGAAGCTGTGTGCTGAACTTGGCATAGAGTAAGGGAAGTGAGAGAGCTGGTAGCTGGCAGAGCCAGAGTGCGAACAATCCCCTGACAGTGAAGGGAGGTTCTTGAGAGCTGAATACATGACACACGGTCCTTACTGAACAGGTTCAAGCTCCGTGCAAGTCCTCATGCTGTCTCTTTCCTGGGTAGGTGCTTGTGTCGGTTAGGTTTTTCTTGATCCAGTTTCGCACTCTTGCACGGTTCCCTGAAACTGCCTCCTTTGGGGCACGGAGGCCCAGGCTAACGTCACATGATGGACAAGGATGCTCAGATGTGACGAAGATTCACTGAGGGCATCGGACAGAGCTAGGAAGCAACCCCCGGAATTCTAGTTCTGCAGTTTGCTTTGAAACATTTAAACTGTCAACTCCTGTGCCATTGTATACCCACATCCATTGCTACGTGAGTGTATTCTGATTACATAAAAGGCCCTTCTGTTTCCCAGGCAGTTTAAAAGAGTGAAAAATGCCAAGCAGCCCAGCATTATATAATATGCAACGGCCCTTTGGAGACATTTTGTGGAATAATATTGCAAAAATTATTCCCTCTCCCTCATCCCTAAACTCTTCCCAGGAGACTTCTGTTCTTTGTGGGATAATTTCCATTGCAATAATTCTTATTTGTTTTCTCACAAGTAATGACTGGTTTCCACCGTCCTTATCAGCAAACAATGCCAGGAAACCTGGGGGCGCCTCTGAGTGAGCGCCCAGATTTCTCCCACTAGATCACTAATGATCTTCTTGCCAAACTGATTTACATGCCTCCAACTTTTCCGCGCGCACGGAGGCCGGTGCCCAGACTCCGACAGGAAGGGCGTTTGGCTGTGCACCAGAGCTCCGAGTCTCGGGAGAGCAGTGCTCAGACTGGCAGCTGGCCATGCAGGCATGAAGTGACTGGCCACTGTGTCTGAGGGATCTGGGAAGCCAGCCTGCATGAGGTGGCCTCATGCCGGTGACGGGAGCCCCTCCGTGTCCACAACCTGGCAGAGTCCGCGTCATCCCAGAGGCTGGACACCCCGAATGCACGTACCATAGCTTGGGCCTTGCAGAGTTGTCCGGTGCTCCTTGTGGGCTAATGCAGTATTGGATTCCTCCTAACTGCAATTCAATTTGGTCACTTTTCAATCATCCCACGGGTGGTAGCTTATTCGGTCTTTTGAAAGCAGTGTGTCCCTGGGGATTTAAATGCCATGTTTATGCCAGGTTGGGTGAAATTCCGGCGCGGTGGGGTTTTATGTTTTCTGTTCGATCCCAGCAGTCCGTTGGTCTTGCTCTTAGTCTGCAGCTCTCCCTTGCCAGAGAGAATTTGCGGTCTCTTGTCATCATGAACAACATTGGGTTGTCCTTGCTCCTTCCGAAGGGAGCTTCGGTTTATTGAGCTACTCCCACAACAGTGCCCGTATGTATGGCACTCTCATTCCCATCAAGCACTGATAATCCTAAGCAATCCTATATTGCTTTTGCCTTTCCTTTATGTCACTTACACGGTTTACTGGAGTGATAGCACAGCGGGTAGGGAATTTGCCTTGCATTTGGCTGACCCGGGTTTGATTCCTCCATCCCTCTCAGAGAGCATGGCCAGCTACCAAGAGTATCCCGCCAGCATGGCAGAGCCTGGCAAGCTCCCTGTGGCGTATTCGATATGCCAGAAACAGTAACAACAAGTCTCATAACGGAGACATTACTGTTGCCCGCTCGAGCAAATTGGTGAACAACAGGACAACAGAGCAGTGCTACATGGTTTAGTAATGTTCCTTTTTGTATAGACACAGGAAGACAGTTCATGCTATGCTTTGTTACATGGGAATTAATTGACTCCAAATAATATTTACTCCTGGGCATTCATCATATTTTCCTGACTTAAGCCTCAGTTGCCCTTACTTCCTAACACCCCCAAAAGGAGGGTCCCAATTAAGGGTCAGGATAGAAACTGGGCAAGCTGTAAGCTACCGAAAGGGAACAAGCTAAGCACCATAAGTATAATAAGCTAAGAGCATGGTCATGGCACAAACTCTGTCATCACCCAAAAAGTAGTAACTGAATAAGGACCCTGCTGGGGTTAGGAAAGACCAACCTGGCCTGAGGACTGTGGTCTGGAACATAGAGCAAAACGTCCCCCAGGAAGAGCCAGCCTTTAAGCTTAATATATCTTATTAAGCTTAAATAAGATGAGATGGGAACCCATTTTGCGTTCGTACAAAATGACTAGAACTATTATAAGAAGTAAGTTTACTGTGATGGTTTAAATGGATTACTAGCTGCGGAAAGGAGAGAGCGATACACCCTGGATGGAATCCCGCCCTTGAGTTAATCCCCTAGAACATCCCCTGGAGGGGTGGCTTTGCCTCTCTTTGTTGCTATGACAATGTTCAACCCCACTTATGTGTACCCCACCCTTCATGATTTCTATATAACGATACTGTAAGGGGTAAGAGGGGACTAGAGTAGAAAGAGAAGGAGTGTAGAGGACTTTGAGGTCCAGGAGGAGACTAGAATAATGGAACTATGACTACGACCAAAATTACGACTATGATTGTGCTGTAAGGGGAGAGATCGGACTAAGCGGGGGAGGAGAGAAATAAACTGACTACTGACCAGTTTCAGTGGGGCCGTTTCTCTCTTCCCCCATCTGTCCGTCGTGGGCCGGCCAGGGGAATGGTTCTTGGCCGCTGAATGCTCGAGTCCCTCCAGCCCACACGTTTTTTGGAAATTCACCATCATGCCTCACTGAGCATGCCTCCTCTTTGTCTTCCTTTCCCAGCTCCCAGAAACACTCAAGCACCTTTGGTTTGATTTGGTTTTCCAGAGTTCTCCTGCTTTTCCCATCCCCACCACCACTCCACGCACATGAACTTTAAAAGCATGTTGTCTAGCTTTAGAGAAACAAAAGCTAATATTTTTGCTGAGATCACACAAAATTTACACATAAACTTCAAGACAGTTGACATCAGGGAAATTTGAGAATTCCTGGAAGATCAAAGCCAATCTGATCAATTGGCTAGATAGCAGTTTTACTCACACACCTATTCTTATTTTTTTTTCTTCTACTGAATTTGTTTTCTGGGATTCTTTTGATTGTGGTCTTCTTCTCCTCTAGTCTTTCAAATGCTGTGCCATTTGTTTAGAGAAGACAGTGAATTTCTGTGCTAATCTCCTAGTCTGCTATGTTCCGAGGGCCCCCTTTATTTTTAAAATTTTTTTAATGAATCATCATGAGATACAGTTACAGACTTACAAACTTTCGTGCTTACGTTTCAGTCATACAATGATCGAGTTTCCATCCCTCCACCAGTGCCCATTCTCCACCACCAAAGTTCCCAGTATCCCTCCCACCGCCCCCCAGCCCCCCACCTCTGTATCAGGTGGATTCCCTTTTTACTCTCTCTCTTCTTTAGGGTGTTGTGGCCTGCAATGCAGGTGTTAAGGGGCCATCCTGTTTGGTCCATAGTCTACTTTCAGTACACATCCCCCATCCCGAGCGGGTCCTCCAAGCACGCTTTACTTGGTCCCTTCTCTACCTGAGCTGCCTTTTCCCCCAAGGCCCCTGCACTGTGAGTAGCTTTGTGGAGGGTATTTTAGGGCTCCACTCCCAGATCTCATTCAGCCTGGTGCTCTGGAGAGGAAACATCTCTCAGTACGGCCAGCGATGGGGAGCTCAGTGTGGACGCGCCACATCTAGGCATGTTGCAGATGAGATGGGAAGCCCCGGAGAAGCCGCCACCCTGGGGGGTGGGGGTGTGTGTGGGCACCAGCTGCTGGCCGAGGGGCTCGGGGGGTGCTGCTCCCAGTCAGCTCTTCTCAGTCCCCAAGTGAAGTCAGAAGCTTCTCCCATACCAGGGGCTTCTGCCAATTTCAAAATTTCTTCTATCCTGGTCAACGGTCAGCAGCTTGCCACAAGTAATGTAGGAGGTGGAAGACTGTTAGGGAAGGGACCGGGATGACAATAATAGATGATCAATAAAAGTGATCACTTTGAACAGGAGCTGAGTGTTGAAATTAGGGCCAGGGGTATACATGATAACCTGTCAGCATCTGTATCACAAACCATAGTGCCCCAACGTTGAGAGAGGAAGAGACAGAGAGACAGAGACAGGGAGAGGGAGAGAAGTGCCCAAGTGTCTGCCTGAGAGGCGGGAGCGGTGGGGCAGCTGGTGGGAGATGTGCACTGGCGAAGGGACGGTGTTGGAACACTGTGTGATTGAAACCCAATCACCACCGACCGACGTTGTAACTGCATCTCAGGGTGAGTCAGTGCAAATACATAAGTGAATAATTCCTTTCATCAGTGTGTTGGTGCCCACCCCCAAGGGCATCCTTGAGACGAGCGTGTCCCCAAGCCCCCGGTGTCAGTGTGACTGGGCAGGCGTGGGGGACGGGAGGTGGCCCAAGAAAGTTTAGGGGACTTGGGTGTATCTCTGACTGCCGGAATCTTAGACAACCAGTTTGGGGGCTTTGAGCTGAAGCCCCGCCATGTGTGGTCTCAGCCTGGGGTGGGGGGTGGGGTCCAGAGTCAGAAATGCAGCTTTGAAGTGGGTCACCTATCCCTGGGCTCCAGGGAGGCCTCGGCTCTTCCTGTTTCCCATGGGGGGAGGGGCAGTCTGCCCTGAGCTCCTGGGCCTGCCACCTCACCCCATCCTCCCAGGAGCTTCTCCATGGCCCCTTTGTGCCTTGACATTGAGTGTCCTTGGGGTTGCCCGGGTTGCCCTCCCCTCCTGACACGCTGAACTTTACCACATGCTACTTCTTGCTTCACAAGCACTACTGTCTGTATTTACGGTAATAAGCCGCTGATTTTGGTTTGGGGGCTGTAGTTGCTTGTGCTCTGGGCTTCCTCCAGGCTCTGTGCTCAGGGATCATTCCAGATGGTGCTCAGGGGACCCTCTGGGGGTGTAGGGGGATGGGGATCAAATCCAGTTTGGCCACATGCCAAGCAGATGGCTTACCTGCCAGCCTTTCTCTCCAGCCCCAAAGCTTTTCAAAGTGGTCACACTAAGTATGTGACAAGTGCTCAGGGCCTGGACCCCAGGGCCCTGACTGATGACAATGGACCAAGAGTACAAGAACGATATGTACCCTGGAAAGGTAGGAAGGACAAGCATGCAGGCAGCTCCTCAAAGTAACCTTAAAGTCACGCACATCACGGCAGCACAGAAACCCCACCTGCACTCACCACCCCCGCATCCCGTCTTCCTGTTCTCTGCCCACTGGAAACAGCCTAGTTTGGGGGAGACCCTCACCCCGCCATATGACTCCCTTCCCGTGGGTCCCCAGTGTGAGCACCGGAGAGCACTGCAGGCCGCATGATTCAGTTCTGCCCTGTTTGAAATGTCCATGACCCCCGGCTTCTCCCACCGCCCGTGGTTGCTAACGGAACATGAGCAACTTCCAAATGCGCAGCAACCAAAACTGATTTCAAAGTAGGTCCATCCGGAATCCAGGTGTTTCCGGTCATGCTTGGCCGGGCTGCACTTCTCAGGCCAGAAGGGGCAGCAAGCCGTAGGGACGCTCCCAAACGCCTTCCCAGACTTGCTTGGGCCCACGCCCGCGCCAACCACACGTGCTGGGACTGGCTCTCTCTGCTGTGGGCACTCACTGTTCTTGCCACTCACCGTGGGCCCTGGGGCAGGCTCCCACCTCAGCTGCCACGGCCACGGCCAGCATCCGGAGCAGAAGTCACAGCGCTCTTGTGTGGGCCTTTCGAGGGGAGGGTTTAGAGGGAGGGGGCAGGGCCCGCACCTGGTGGGTACCTCCAGAAGGCTGCTGGGTGCTGCTTCCTCTTGGCAGAGGACCCAGTTTCTTCTCACCGCCCCCCCCCCCCCACACACCTCTGCCCATTCTTTCCCTTCTCTGTGGGTTGGTGGGCCGGCGACCCTCCAGGTGCTGGAAGCCCAGCACGTGGTTCCTCAGCGGGAGGTGCAGGAGCAGGAGCTGCCCCTGGTCCCTGACAAGACCATGTCCACACCTGTGTAGCCTCGCAAGGAACAGGCCTCTCTACATTGCTGTGTGACCCGCAGCAATGCCGCACACATGTGTTTGTGTGTGTTGGTGTGTGCATGTGTTTGCGTGTGCATGTGCATGTGTGTACATGTGCACATGTGTGCACATGCATCTATGTGTATGTGTGCACATGCATTGTGTGCACGTGTGTGCACATGTGTGCCAGTGTGTGAATGCACATGAGTGTGCATGTGTGTCTTTGGTGTACATGTGTATATGTGCATGTGTGTGCATGTGTGTGCACATGTGTGCATGTGTGTGAGTGCACATGTGTGGACATGTGTGTCATGTGCACATGTGTATATGTGCATGTATTTGCATGCATGTGTGCATTTGTGTGCACATGTATATGAGTGTGTGGGTGCACAGGTGTGCACATGTGTGTTGGTGTGTGCATGCATGTGTGTACACATGTATGCGAGTGTGTGAGTGCACATGTGTGTACATGTATGTCTGTGTGTGCATACCTGTACATGTGTGTATGCATGTGGGTGCATGTGTCTGTGTGTGCATATGTGTGTGCACTCATGTGCATGCATGCATGTGTCACAGCCCACAGGGCAGCCAGCTGTCCCCCGCAGCTTCACTCACCTGAGCTGTTGGGCAGCTGGAGCTCAGAGCCCTCCCCTTGCTCCCCCCATCTTCTTTCCACGGTGACGTGCCGTGAGTGATGATTTGCTGGCCTCCTCCCCCCGCAGTCTCGAGGGTCCCGTGCTGGTGCCCCCCAACTAAAGAGACAATGAGCAGGAGAAGCAGTGGCCGTGCCCGAGCTGAAACCTGCTCGGCCGTTGTTGCTCCGTCTCCAAGGGGGCATTTGCTTCCGCACTGCCTGGAGAGTAATTCCTGAAATTAAACTCATCTGTCGGACAACAGGAACGATTTTCTACTGACAATCCCACCTGCTCGGCATCAAAGCCGGAGCTCCCTCCTTGAGGGCCACGCGCGTCTGCTTCCTGTGATCTGAAACCCTCATCTTTGCGTCTTGACTTTCATTTAGAAACTGACAAGTTTGCTCTCCGCCTTTATTCTTTAGCCTGATGGATTTTCTCCCGAGTTCCTAGGGATGAGAAGAAAGTCTGGAAGTGGTGTCTCACACACACACACACACACACACACACACACACACACACATTCCCCTACATTGGATTATCGGTTATTCTTATTTCTGCGTCTGCCCCCAGTGTATTTGTAGCTGTGCATGGCATGTGGAACAGACACTTTCTTAAACAGACAAGGGCCAGGCTGCCTAGGGGGACTGTGGCCAGGACTGGACGACCACAGCCACAGGAAAGCTTTGTTCTGCCTCGTGCCGGGAGCTCTTGTCCATGAACAAAGCATGGAGCCGGTGCCTGCCTCAGCCAAGGGCTGCCCAGGGCACCTGTGCCCTCCCTCGCCTCGCCCCCAGCTCCATGGTGTGGGCAGAGTCCCTTCGCCATGAAGCATCTCTTTGACAGCACATCCTCAGCAGAGCTCAGTGCCCAGGGCTCCCCGCCCACAGCTGTGTGGTCTCAGCTTCCTATTTCCAGGGTCTGGTCAGTGATCCTGAACCTGCCTCTGGCCACTTGGGAGGCAGGTTCAGGGGACCCTCTGGCTACCGGGGATTGAACCAGTAGTTGTGTACGAGACAAGCCTGATGAAGGAAAACTTTGTATACATTTAAATAGCATAAGTCCATCTTCTTGGGGGCTCCTGATCTTGAACTTCGAAGGTTTCTCAGTGCTCCAAGCTGGACAGGGAGGGAAGGAAGAGAAGCAACAGTTGTCCCCAGTAACAACGGGGATGACTCAATGTTACAAATGTTTCCTGCACACTGAGCACCGATTATGTCTGTGACTTACTGAGTTTAACATTCCCACCCTCGTCCGCAGAAGGAATCCCCCCTTCTCTCTGGCCCCAGGCTCCATCTCAACCTAGCCCATCCCCTCTCTGCCCTCCTGACCTTCCTCAGTCTGTGTTCACCTCTGTTTTCTTCAGCTCTTCTGAGAGGGGCTTTGCTAGTTCTGTGCTGGGCTGGGACTCGGCAGGGGGCGTGAGCAGGGTGTGGGGCGTGCAGGTCTGCCTGCTCATGTTCTTTCTCCTAAGAACCCCTTTTCATGGGCCACGTGGGAGAACGGGATGGCCCTCGCTCCATCTAAGTTGTGCAATGAGCAAAAACATCTGTGTGAAGCTCAGTGTATGGTCTGGATCAGACAGTACCACCTCAACAATAATAATGTTTATTTATCATAGCAGGGCGTGCTGTGACATTGCTGGTGTCCTTCCGGTCCTTACTGCAGAGTTTACAGAGAAGATGTCGTTTGTAGGCACATGTCGTATCTGCTTGGCAGACTGAGTGGTTAATTTAGCAATAGGTTAGCATTAACCTATGTTTTTCTTGGTTCACTTTATTATTATCTTTTTTATTGACACAAAAGCACGTTGTGGAGTCCAGCAGACAAACCCTCATTTGTTCTTCTTTCTTGGCATTCCAGTAGGAGCCGGTGAACAGTAACTGTTTTCTTTCACTCTGTTTAGGGTTCGACGCCTACTTTACATCCCGTACACTTGAAAACAACAGGAGGAACGTCTGGTTCGCTGAATATTGGGAGGAAAACTTCAACTGCAAGCTGACGATTAGTGGGTCAAAGAAAGAAGACACCGATCGCAAATGCACAGGTAATTGTGTTCTCCTTGTCCTGTTCCCCAAACACTCCGTGGCCGGCATGGAAATCTCAGTCTCGCTGACAGAAGGAAGCTTGGCTGGAGACAAATTGAAAAAGTAAATTGAATTTTACTAGATTGTTCAGAAAATGGAACAGGCACATAACGTCTTGCAGGACAAGAGAAGCAGAGACAAGAATATATTCTTTGCTGACTGTCCTTCTGGCCGTAATTGACATTTCCATTGATGCTCTGAATTCACAAGAGGTTGTGCCTCTTTGAATCGGTCACTGATAAATATTAGTTCATGTTGCGGCCCAGAGTGTGAAGTAATTTTCACATAGGCAAAAATCTCTGACAGGTTCCCTCAGAGCACCAGATTCCACTGTTTCTTTGAGAGTATATTTGAGGATGGAAACAAACTGCTGAAGTTTCAAGTAATGAGAATTCCAAGTGGTTTTCATCATATTCACATGCCCAGGCCACCTGCCGCTGGAGATAGGCTTTCTAATAAAAGCCTCCTGTGCCACTTTGCAGAAGCAAAGTCTGTGGCATAGAGAAAAGGTATTTGGAAGCACAAAAGGTCCCCTTCATTGGCTCGTTCACAAATGTTTATTAAGCAAAGCCTTTTTATGAGCAGCAGGGATGGTGGACAATCTAGGTAAGAATTCTACCTTCATCCGCTTCCTCTTTAGTGGAAGTAAATCAACATTGTTCCAAAGATCTCTCTACGAATCCATAAGTACACACAGAAAAAAAAATAGTTTTGAGAGCTCTCAGGGCATATAACAAAAGAATTTCTCTTGTAACAAAGGCAGAACTATGCCAAATTTCTTCCTTGAGAGACCTGTAGCCATTGGCTGATTAGGGAAGAGAAAGCAGATTGGAGAATTTCCGGAACCTTTTCCGTGGCAGAATGACATGAAGTGATTATGGCAGGAGGCGGTGTGGTGCCTCTGAGAATGAAGAGTGTGACAGAGGGACAGAGACGAGCGTGGTCAGCAGAGAGAGGTGGACAAAGACTAAGCCTGGGTCGCATACATGGGAAATCCATCTCTGTTCTGAATCCTGGCAATGGTGGATGGGATCACACAGATTTGACATGTTCTATCCAAACTTCAACGTTTGTAGTGAGGGCCCTGATGGTCGCTGAAATGTTCTCCGTGTGATTCAGAAAGACACGTTTATGGTGCAGCCATGTACCTTTGTGTTTGCAATCGAGTTCTTTGACTATTGTTGGAGTTCAGATTCTGGGGATCCACCTGTTGGACAAACGTGCTTTCATTGGTGATTACAACTATGATGCCATGACTTAGGGGGGAGAGTGAGAGGGGCACTTGTTTGCTTTACAGTTCCTCGAGTTTTCTGTGAAGCAAGTGGGCTAATATATGAACAGAGGCATATATGTGTATGTGCATATACATATGTGCCGTATGAATATACAGAGGTATGAGCAAAAGGCAATGCTATGAAATCAATATGAAGATTAAGTGGAAGTACGGGTCCACTACCTCAATTGTCTGATGACCCATTGTTCCAGACCATGACACCTAGTGGCTGTGTTTTCAGACCTATCCTGAGGATGTTGATAGCACTGTAGCACTGTTGTCCCGTTGCTCTTCGATTTGCTCAAGGGGGCACCAGTAACGTCTCCATTGTGAGACTTGTTGTTACTGTTTTTGGCATATTAAATACTCCACAGGTAGCTTGCCAGGCTTTCCGAGAGGGACAGAGGAATTGAAAGCAGGTCGGCTTCATGCAAGGCAAACACCCTTCTAGGATGTTGGTAGAAAAAGCAAAGAATTCAATGTAGACCACACCCAGGGGACATAAAGCTTTCAGATGGAAACTGAAAAAGTTAATTTGACATATAGATAATTTGTCTGTGACAAGGAACATAACAAATGTACTAGATGAATCTCTATGATTGGTGGCAGTTCTGGGATTCTCCCAGACACTTGAAATTCTGTAGACTGACTGAAAGGTAGAATAAAGAGTGCCATGAGGGGCTGGAGTGATAGCATAGTGGGTAGGGCTTTTGCCTTGCACGTGGCCAACCCGGGTTCAAATCCCAGCATCCCATATGGTCCCCTGAGCACCACCAGGAGTGATTCCTGAGTGCAGAGCCAGGAGTAACCCCTGTGCATTGTCAGGTGTGACCCAAAAACCAAAAAAAAAAAAAGAGTGCCGTGGTTATTGGGGTTGATCCATGTCAGATCTCTCTGGTCTCTTATATGCTCTAACACAGACTGAGTTATCTGTGTCACGTTTCACTGTTGATCAAAGAGAAGGTGGGCTTATCAAAACAAATAAGCCCATTATCCAATCCACTACCTTTCAGGAAGAAAGGTCAAGGCATTACTGTTTTTAGTCAGGAGTCACTACCACTTGATTTGTGGCAAAGAAACAAAGAAGAGAAACAACCTAAACCTCAAAGATCAACAAAAAGAAAAATTGGCTAAAGTATGCATCAACCATATATGCAAAGCATTCATGCTAGGGTACGAGCCAACTGTATTAAGGGGAAAGCCTATTTAATCACTGACTGTAAAGTTAAAAATCTGTAAAATCTGACCCTATTGATGAAAATACACAACCTACTGTAATACCCAAATGACAGTTATCCAAGTTAGCATATGCTGAGGATTTACTACCTAAAAATCACAGGCTTTGGTTTCCTGTGAATTTTTATGTGAAATAACTCATTTAAATATCACACTAACCCTCCAAAGAATGAACTTTCACAACTTGATTTTACAGAGACAAAAATACTGAGGGGAAAGAGGTGAAGTGACTCATCTGAGATCACAAGGTAGCAGGCCCTTGATTGGGGTTCACACCGAGGCCATTTCCTGCCCAAGTGTCCAACCAGCTGTGCACTGGACACGTGGACCCGTCTTTTCCAGACACCCTGCAGTGTTCAAGCAGGTTCATTCCTCCTAGTTGCCACTCTGAGTAGCAGGATTTAGAACGATATTTCATTCTTACCGTTTTAAATTTTGGTTTCTGAACCTCGTTTGGGGATTGCTCAGGGTCCGCTCGGGCAACCCTAGGAATGTCAAGGATCAAACCAAGGTTGGTGACAGGCAAGGCAAGTGCCCAACCCCTGGACTATTTCTTAGGCCCTTCAGTTTCTTCTTTCTATTGCTGTCGTTTTATGAAAGGGTTTGTTTTCATTCCTTGTGAAGGATCTTTAACGGCATTTTCTAAACTACCTGTGCCCCCCATTTATTTGTTTAGTCCCTCATCTCCCTTCGTTCCTTGCTATGTGATTGGAGGGACAAAAAGTGGCCATGAAGGAGTCTCGTCCTGTCGCGCTGTGGGAGCTGAGTGCTTGGGAGGAAATGTTTTCCTTCCCTAAAATCCCTTCTTCCAGATTCAGGTTAACTTGCATCTGATTTTGCAAATATTGCCCCAGGTAATGCTGTGAAATTCTTGAGACTTAAGTGTTTCTCAGCCTTGGAAATGGACACCTGGGAAAACGGGGCTCATGAGATCTGATCCAGCAGAGGGAAAGAAGGCATGAAGATGAGAATTAGTGATTTCCTGGCATGCCTGAGACTCTTGCAATGCAGGGGAGGGGAGAAGCTACGTATTTGCAAGGGAAAGGAGACAAGTGAAAGGAGGGATGCAGCTCCAGGCAATGGGACTGGCCATGGGGCAGGCAGAAAGACTGAGGGTGACCTCAGAACTAGGGAAAGGGAACCACGTCCCACCCAGGTTTGACTCTGTAACTGCATTTTGCTAACAAATGTGCAGTGTTGAAACAAACACCTCCATTGAGGATCAGGTATACATTAAAACACTATTCTGCCTGGACTGTGTAGTTTTCCTGATAATAATCAGAGGCTCATTATATATCTGCTCCAAGCAGGCTATCCTTGAAGCAATTGTCTGGCCAGATAAGACTTGAAGATGAAACATGAAGCTCTGACTATTAGGGCAGATATGGGGATCAGAATGGCAGTGAGCTCTCCAACTCCAAGACGGTCAATGGGAGAACAAAAGGAAGATTCATTAACTTGAAATAAAATAGATTCTTCATAATGTGACTTGTGGCTAGGTGTACCTGAATTTTTTTTTTTTTGGCTTTTTGGATCACAGAGTGTGCTGTTCAGGGGTCTTCCTAGTTCTGCACTCAGTAATTACTCCTGGAAGTGCTTGGGGGAACCATATGGGATGCCAGGAATCAAACTCAGGTTGACCATATGCAAGGCAAACGCTTTCCCCGCTGTGCTATCTCCCTGTCCCCTGTACCTAGATTTTTTTGTATGTTTGTTTGTTTTTGCTGGTTTTCACTCACACCCGGTGATGCACAGGGGTTACTCCTGGTTCTACACTCAGGAATTACTCATGGCAGTGCTCGGGGAACCATATGGGATAATGGAAATCAAACCCCGGCCGGCCGTGTGCAATGCCCTACCCGCTGTGCTATTGCTCCAGCCCCTGTGCCTAGATGCTTATAGACATCCAAATCCTTACCGCCACATAATCCTTTTCCCTAGGCACTTAATGTCTGCTTCCAACAAGGAAAGCAATCATGTTCTTCAGAATGTCATGAACATTCACCCCAGCTTTCCCTGATGCTCACCCCAGCACCCCCCAGCCTCCTCCTGCCCCAGTTGGCAGCCTCACTCCTGTGCTGACAGCTCGGTCTTGCTGAGAGCCTCCTAATCGCACCCAGCCTCCACTGCCCTTCACAGAGAGCTCAGCTGGGGAAGGTTCTTTGGAGGTTTGCGCTTTCACGGCAAACACAGAGTGTTTGGGTGAGTGTTAATGCCATTCTGGGCTTCTTCCTGGAAGAACTGCATATCTCTGGGACATAATACTGGTGACAGAAATGAAAGTAGAAAGACCCACTAGACCACTCACCAAAAACTGATTGACATTTGTAAGCTGAGAGCACAAAGGGGATGATTTGTGCATGATGTTGAAAGAGGCCCAGCTCCTGTTGAGGAGAAATCCCTGAATCCTCGATGAAGACGTGGACATTAACCCTTCAACGCCTTTCCTCACCTTCGAAACAAGGCTGTGAGGACTTTAGTTGCCTCCCACGTTGTGAGAACTCAGTTAGAGACAAGAGATGATGACTTGATACCACTGCATAGTAATAGCTCAGTAAATAAACTCTGCACTCACTGAAGGGGCTCGGGGTTCAGGGAGACCCCATTGCCTTAGGTCTGGCCTAAGGAAAATCAGAAATGGCACCAAGTTCTCTTTTCTTGCGGAGGTCACAACGCTGATGGGGGTTGGGGACAGGAGACACTACTGTAAGGATGCTTGGCTAGACACTGTTGCCTCCTGCTTAGTGCCCAGGGCCACCAGGATTACCCCTGACTGTCCTCGGGGCATTGTGCAGTGCCAGGGATCTGTGGACTGCCCATGAGCCAGGCATGTGCTCTGACACTGGAGCTATTTCCTCAGGCCCTCGTTACTGGATCTTAGCAGGAAAATAAAGCCTGGGACAGGGGTGAATAATCACCATACTGTCACTGTAGCACTGTCACTGTCATCCCGTTGTTCATCAATTTGCTCAAGCGGGCACAAGTAACGTCTCCATTGTGAGACTTGTTGTTACTGTTTTTGGCATATCGAATACACCACGGGGAGCCTGCCGGGCTCTGCTGTGTGGATGGGATACTCTCGCTAGCTTGCCGGGCACTCTGAGAGGGAAAGAGGAATCGAACCCAGGTCAACCACATGCAAGGCAAACACCCTACCCATTGTACTACCGCTCCAGTCCAATCACCGCACTATAGCTAGAAACTTTGCACTGGGCTGAACATCATAGATTGATGTACTGGATTATAGAAAGATCTAGAGAGAAGCTTTAGGCCAGAATGGACCACATAGTGCCACCCAAAGATACCTCAGCACCACCCCACGGAGGATCCCTCTGGATTCATTCCAGTGACACTTTATTCCCAAGGAACCAAATCGTCCTGAGATGACTAACATGCCCCAGACCTTTTCTTCCAACCCCATGCTAGAAACTCAGGAGCTACCACAGATCTGGAACATTTGCCCAGGGCAGCCCATAAAAATGATCCCTCTGTTACAACAGGCAGCTTGCATGGAGCATTCGTCTAACTAGCGTTTCTCTCTGCCCAGTGCCACTCTGATTCACGGGCAGTGCCTCCTTCCCGAAAAGAAAGCACTTGACATTCGGAGATCCACCATGGCATGAAGGGCTGACTTGGCTCCAGAGACCTCTTTTCCTTTGAGATGGCAGAGGATGAGCAAATTGGCCACTTTGGGGACCAGGGGCAGGATAACGAACCACTGGGTTCTGTGGCAAGTGCTCTAAAATTGCACAATAAGCAAATTTTATTTTTGATTAGAGTCTCTGATCCCTCATGTTTACTCTGGAAAGATACTCGGAGTGAAAGAGCAGCTCTCAGGAGAAGTTTGCTGCCGGGAAGGTCAGAACCCTTAAGCCGTGCTTCCCTTCACGCCTCACTACTCAGAGCTAATAGTTAAGTAAAGATCTCTCAGGGTGCGTCCAAAAAAGCCATTTCTCATAAGCAATGGTATTAGTGAGTAAACCTCCTATTTCTCAAGCCGTTTTCTTCCCACCTGGGACCCGGGCCCATCAGAGCCACTATTATTTGTTAACAGAATTCTCAAGGCAGAGGAATTAGGATTCAGCCAGTCAAGTGCTTTGAGAATGTATGTGCAGACGGAATTTATGACCATACTAATGAGCTTTCCTTCGTTTTATTATTCAATTCTGAATTGACCTTTAATTGTTATATAGATGTCGGATGGCAGAACCCAATTTATTCAGCGTGACAGAGGAGCCCACATCAAAATGTTACAGATAAACACTGACTAAACCCTTTGGTGCCCTGACTCTTGCTAAAGCCGTTTGGATGGGAACACGTGTGTCAAAATGCCTTTTGACCCCCCGGTGTTTCTGAGAGGGTGGATGCAGATTGATGATAATGTCATCTATATGAAATATCCATCATGGGACAGTGAGTTAAGATGGGAAATGTGTATCATTGATTCCTTGATTCATCTCCGAGTATCAGCATCTTATTTGGCATTTCTCTGGCTCCCATCATCATCTTTAAATGGTTCCCCAACTCCTCCTGTAAGACTTTTTTTGTCTGCATGAAGTTTGACTTATATGTTTACTTAAAAGGAATGCCAGACTCCTGGACTCTGAACTAAGCTATGGCCCCGTGCAGCCCCGGGAGGGGAAGGGTTTCTGTCCCTTGGCCTTTTCCTCCCTGGACAGCATGGCGACCGCCACCGTTCAGAACCAACTGGACAGAGAGGTAGGAGTTTGCAGTGATGAGACAGGATGCATGGGGAATCTTGTGATGGGAGAGGCAGAACCGGCCCTGCCTCCTGCCCAAATGAGACTCCGAGCAGTCGCCCATGAACAGCTCCTCCGCTCCTGAACAGCCATGATCCCAGTGCCACAGAAACCAATCTCGGAATGCAGTGGCTGCTGGCAGAAACACCTCTGGACTTAATACCAGAATTCCAAATCTGAGCGGCCACTTTCGCGACCGTGCAACATCATATGCTCTTTGTTACCAACAATAGAAAATATGCAGTCTAATGATGCCATTCTGACAGGTCTGACTGTTTTGGGGGGAAACCCTAAATAATGATAGTGAGTTTGCTGTCGATCATTGAATGTAATAAAAGTAATGAAAGAGTAAAGTGAAAATCACCTGCCACACAGGCAGAGGGAGAGTGGGAGGGGGGTATGCTGGGGTTATTGGTAGTGGAACATGTGCACTGGTGAAGGGATGGGTGTTTGAGCATAGTATGACTGAGACTCGATCCTAAAAGCCCTGTAACTGTTCTCATGGTAACTCCATTAAAAAATAAATTTTAAAAAAAAGGAATGCTGGATAGTATTAAGCACCTCAGACTCATTGCAGGAATGCCAATGAATATGACTCTGGATTTACTGTGGCATTTTACAGAAATGTTTGGCTTTACTAATAGAATTCAGCTACATAAGATCCTATTTAATGTTGATTTCCGCCAAATAAAAATGCACTAGACATTGCATCTGAAGTTATCATTGTTTCTCATAAACATCTCTGTGTTTCTTTTTTTTTAAAGACGGAAATTATTTATTTATTTATTTTTATTTTAATGAATCATCGTGAGATACAGTTACAGACTTACAAATTTTCATGATTACGTTTCAATCAAACAATGATCGAGTACCGATCCCTCCACCAGTGCCCATTCTCCACCCCCAATACTCCCAGTGTCCCTCACGCCACTCCCACCTCTTCCCACCCACTGCCTCTGTGGCAGACACATTCCCTCTTACTCTCTCGCTCTCCTTTTGGGTGTTACGGTTTGCGACATAGGCACTAAACAGCCATCTTGTTTGGTCCATAGCCTACTTTCAGCACGCATCTACCATCCCAAATGAGCCCTCCAACCATCATTTACTTAGTGGTCTCTTCTCCATCCCATCTGCCTTTTCCCCCAGCACACAAGATCGGCTTCCAAGCCATAGGACCACCCTCCTGGCCTTTCTCTCACTATTCTTAGGTGTTTTCCTTTTTAGAGGAGTGTGAATAAAAACCCTCCATCCATGGCAAGGGATCTTCTCAATGGATGGGTCTCCCTGTATACTAGTGGCAAAGAGAGACTTGTACTGTAACTTATATTAAATGCATGAAAATTCTGGGACCTTGCTTCCAATACAGAGAGATAGGAAAGTTCATCCTCTGGCACTTTAAAAATCCATAAACTTCTCTTTGTAGAAGAGTTTCAGACCAGAGCCTGCCCTCTGTGCAGTGGGCAGCTTCCCGCCGAGGCTGTCAGCTGTCCCACTCGCTCAGCTGGAGGAAACAAGCAAGAGGGAGGCCAGGCTTCGCTCTAGGGCCGGTGATCACTGGACGCTCTTCCGTGGCTGCCGTGACAGGCGGCCGTATCTCGGCCATAACATCTGTAGTGTAGAAAAGCCACTTCGAGTTGTGCCACTGTCACCTGACTTTGCTGTGATGACGTCCCCTCAGCCTCCTGAGAGCCCCTCACTGGCCCTGATAGTTGCAGGGGAGTCTTAGTGGCAGGGATGCTTTGCAGACTGGAGCCCCCGAGTTATATTTGTGGGTGCTTTTGCTCTGGGCCTGGGGGGTCTTCCCCTTCACTCTTCCTGTCAGAAACCCCCACACAGGCCGCACTTGTCCTGACTAACTCTGAGGAGATTTGGTGTCACTCCGCATTGGTGGCCCATGGTCTCTGGCTCTAGTCTGGCTCCCGCAGTGGGGAAGTGGCAGAACTTAAGGCCACTTAAGTTGAGCCTGTCCGGCCTTTTAGACTTCTGGTCCCCCCAGTCATGGCCCTACTCCAGCCAGGCCTGGTCTCCTTCTGACAGGGAAGGGAACTCACCTGTTTCCCTCGCCCCCTTCCTCTTGCACATGGCACAGGCCTTGCATGTCCCTGAACCCTGACGTGCCCAGCCTTGGAAGTTCTGAGCCTGGCACCGCTCCCAGGAGCATCGTTTAAAAACTGTCCATCTCTTTATTTGTTTATTTATTTTGCTGTGCTCCCACACGCGCTCTCAGAACAGTCCTTGTCACCGCAATGAGTCAGGACTTGGCAGCCTCCGTGCTGAGGGATGGAGCCACAAATCTGTCTCTCAATCGATAAATACACATACATCTATATATCTCCCCCAAATATGGGAAAGGCACTCCCATTAATCTAGCCTGCCGTTCTATAAAAATAAAATGATTACCATGTGGTTGGGCACAAGGTGGATGAGTCAGCTCAGCGAGGACCAGTAAGGCTCTGGGCCTCACTAACTAGCAGATAGAGCAGGGGACAGGGGCTGGTCAGCTTCAGGAGGACAGAGTCGGTGCTTGTGGTGGGCCCTGCAATCAATGGATAGCATTGTAGCACTGTCATCCCGTTGTTCATCGATTTGCTTGAGCGGGCACCAGTAACGTCTCCATTGTGAGACTTGTTATTGTTTTTGGCATATCGAATACACCACAGGGAGCTTGCCAGGCTCTGCCATGCGGGCGGGATACTCTCGGTAGCTTGCCGGGCTCTCCGAGAGGGATAGAGGAATCGAATCCAGGTTGGCCACATGCGAGGCAAACACCCTACCCACTGTGCTATTGCTCCAACCAAAGAGGAGTCTCTTGCAGACGTCCCCTTGTACCTCAGACCATGTTCCCTCAAGCTCCTCTTACCAGAAGAATCTGCTCCGGGCCTTCCCTGGGGAACTCTTTGAACTGTGTGTGGAATCCAGGAGGAGGAGGACGTCCCGGGCCAGCACAGGGACGCAGGCGATGCAACGGGAGCCATCGTGATCTGAGCCGTGTCGCTTCCTTCTCATTAGCTGCAACAGGCAACGGCTTTCAGAGTGGGAGTTATGGCCTGTCCGCTTCCGGAAAGTCTGTCAGGCTCAGCCGTTAATGAGAAGGAATTCCAAGCGAGGGGAATGAATGTGGGCGCCTCCTCAGCCCGAGTCTTTATAAACAAAGTACCTCTTCTAGGCAACACAAGTGTTATAAAGTGGATACTTAGAGGCCTTTCCGAGGGTGCCAGCAAGGGCTGTTGAATCTTATCAAGTCTCATCAGGCAGGTGAGAGAGAGCAATAACTTTCCTCAGGAAGACTTCCCCCGTGAGGAAGGTGATCGCGCTGCTCTGTGTGAGATCTTACTTTTCCTCTCCCCCCACTTACAAATGGTAATAGGAACCCTAAAAGTGCTTTAAGTGCTTTGTGGGTGTGACACCAGATTCATTTCACCAAGGACGCAAAAACGGGCTTGCGACATAAATAGCTCCGTAGTTCGGAGCCGGAGCCAGCTTTCCCGAAGGGTTTCCCGAGATGCAGCCCCATTTGCCTTCCTGCAACTCAGGGCCACCTGCTCGTGCCCCCTCCTTCTCCGCCTGGAACAGCATTTGCTGGCCGCCTTTCTGGTCACTGTGAGCTGTGAGCTGCCTCTGTTCAGCAAAAGTCCAGAATCCTGGTGACTCCCAGTCCTGGGGGTGGAGTCGGGCATGAAGTGAAGCCTGGAGGAGCCGAGCTGCCTACCTTGAGCTCAGCCCTTTCCCCCCCAGCGGGAAAGTTGGCTTCTCATCCCCTTAGTGCCTGGCTGTCCCGGGGGAGTGGGCAGGAAAGTACCAGACGGAATTCCAGAGCGAGGGGAATGAATGCGTGTGGCGCCATGGTCCAGCACTGTCCGGGGGCTGGGGCAGGGCTGGGGCTATGGAAGGGAAGGACCCGAGTCCAAGGGGAGAGTTAGGCCGAGAGGGATTCACTGAGTGGAGGATTGCACAGGCCTCTGAGACGCTCATGAAGACTGACCGGGCCAGCCTGTGTTTTTCGGGCGGGTTTATAGCGAAGTAAAAAAAGGCCTGGAAATTGGGATAGAGAAGGAACCGTTATGATAAAGATAGTTGGAAATGATCGCTCTGGATAAGAACTGCGTGCTGAAGTAGGTAAAGGAACAAATATGGTAACCTGTCAGTATCTGTATTGCAAACTGTAATGCCCTGAAGGGGAGAGAGAGAGAGAGGGAGAGAGAGAGAGAGAGAGAGACAGAGACAGAGACAGAGACAGAGACAGAGACAGAGACAGGGACAAACAAACAGAGACAAGACAGAGCCGAGACAAAGAGAGAGAGGGGACAGAGACAGAGAGAGAAGGAAAGTGCCTGTCACAGAGCCTTAGAGGCAGGTTGTGGGGAGAGCAGGAAGAAACTGGGGTCATTGGTGGTGGAAAATGGACACTGGTGGAGGGCTGGGTGTCTAATCATTGTAAGACTAAAACCTGACCATGAACAGCTTTGTAACTGTGTATTTCACAGTGCCTCAGTAAAAATAAATTAAAATTATGGAAGCCTGGGGCGGAGATTGTGCGTCTACACCAAGGTCAGGTGGGTAGGCTTTTGTTGTGGCTTCCAGGAATCCTGAGCAGTGGTTCATAGAAACTGCAGATGCTTCAGAGTGTCCTTGGAGCTGGGCCCAGCGGACAGCTGGGCTTTGGGAGAAACGAACATTAACATGACCCGTCAGACCGCCCCCCTCCACCCATCCTGACCCTGTTCTGCTCGGCATCTCTGGGCCTCTTCCACAGAAACGTCAGACCGTGCTGCAGGAGGCGTTAGGCTTTCAGACGTTGAGTCCACGGGTCGAGGCCATGACGGCCCAGTGAAACGGACCCAGCAGGGATCATGGCCTGCTTCACGGGTTCCAGCAGAACAGATTGCAGCCATGGCGCGTGTCTGGGACTTTCCCGTAAGGGTGGCTGCTGATGAGACGCGAGCCCTAATCCCAGCAGCCGACTGTGCCTGGACTCTCCTCTGTGGGTCCAACGGCAGGAGTTGTGTCTGCACTGTGGCTGCCGGCACAGGAGACCACAGGATTAGCCTCTGCTCCAGCCTGGGGGTCCGGCAAGAAACCCAGAGTGGGTAAATTGAGATTACTGTTGGGGAAGAACCAAGCGAGAAACTCAAGTTGAAGGACAATGGGAGTTGTTCCAGGGGTGGGTCATCAGAGACAAGGCAGCTCTGCCTGGGGGTCCGGGGCGGGGTATCAGCCCCGTTGTACTGAGGGCCAGGTAGTGGCTGGGGATGAGCAAGAGACAGACGCAGCAGCAGACTTCTGGGGCTAACACTTCCTATCGGGTGCTAGGCTGCTTCCAAGAGAACCGAGTAGCAGTCCCCGTCTGATTGGGGGTTAACTCCGTGGTTTTGTTTAGATAGAAATTTATTGACTGTGTGACTCCCAGCCACATCCAGGCTCTTAGTGGAAGGGATTTGAGAATAAGCCTGGATGGATCTTTTGGCTGCCCCTTAAAGATGCTGCAGTAGAGAAATGAGTTGACCTCGTTTCTCTTCTGCACTCAAAATAGTTCATCCTTTTCCAGCTGAGGCTCACGCTGGATGGACTCTGTTGATGAGGAGGAAGTCACTGGTACACTCGTGCAGGATCCATGCTCCCGGTAGGGCATAGCAACCCTGACTCTGCCCTTTCCTGTGGGGTGGGGGAGGTCTCCTGCCCTTTGGGCTGGTGCTGAGGTAGGGTAAAGGGGTAGCAAAGAGATCTGTGGCCTCAGAGAAGTGAAGGTAGACAGAGAAAGAGCGAGAAAGCAAGGAAGGACGAATGATACCTTAAAGGGAAAGCACGGGAGTGTTGCAGGAGCGGTTATAGATGAGCGACCACAGGTCCGGTGCTGGGCAGAAGCTCGCGATTTACTCTCGAAGGAAATGTTGAGTTACAAGATGTTATTACTTTTTCATTCGAGACAAATGCAACTGTCGTGGGCAAGTTTCAGGCAGGTTTGTAACAAATGGCTACATTTCAGAATTAAATTTTTTAAATCAAACAATCTAAGAAGAAAACAGCAATGGCCATGCCGGAAGCCCGGATGAGGCAGTTGGAGCCTCTGTGGACATAAGCGTACAGAAATCAGAAGGGCCAATAGCTATTCGACTCGGGGCTCTGACAATCCGGCTCCCAGCCAGCCTGCATAGATCACGGCCCCGCAGACGATTTCAACAGATTCTCTCTTTCCTTGGACGAGCCGGGGAACTGCAAGAGGGTTGCTGAATTTCAGGTTCTCCAAAAGCCTAAATGGTGGGTTGCTTGGCGTTTTGCTTTTCTCTCTTTCTTTTCTTTGTTTGCATGCAAATGCATCTTGGTATGCCACGTTTTTAAGATATTCCAGTGGTGCTTCCTGCTCATGGGAAAGACTCAGACTCTCTTGGCATCTGTCTGAGGCTAATCCCATTGACACCTCGGACCTCCTTCCAGCAGAGGTCCGTCACAGAGGAGACTAACATGAGACGGACAAACACACAGGAACTGCCCAAAGTTTAGGGTCGCCTGGGCAGCCCTGAGTAGTTTCCTAGGCTGGATATTCATTCAACCATATTGCTCCCCTGCCTGGGCTGACGCTGTTTAAGTTGACAGATACGTTAACATCCAATGGGCACTTGAAGATCAAAGGCTGAGGCATTTCATCCAGCCGGAAGCCTTAAAAGTACAATGTCAGTGACATTTGTTATCTACTCTTCTCTCCAGCTCTGTTGTCCTTTCTTTTGTGCACATTTGCAAACCCTTTGCATTCTAATACTTAAACTCTCTTACCTAGAGGCATAGCTCATCCTTGGGGATTTTTCTTAGGGAAAGGAATTCATACACTCAGCCTGATCTCCTGTGTCTCTGACTGTGCCTTCTCTCATTCTTGGGAGGCACTGACCTTGTTCTTTAGTGGCATTTGGGTCTCTGTGCCACAGGGCATTTGCACAGGTTGACTCCTCAGCCTGGAATTCTCTTTTTTCCACACAACATTCACCTCCTTCCCAGACACTCACCACCATAGATTCTTTCAGATCACCTCTGATGACCTCAAAGCCCCCAACTGTCTTTTCTCTCTTTCTCTAGTCTTCTTCCACCTTCTGAGCCAGCCTGTCCCTTAGGATGGGCATGGAGTGACCGTCTGTCCTGTACTCAGAGGAACTAGACCCTCACACCTCCCGCACCCCAGTCTAAACGCAGGTCTGCATGGAAAAGGGGGCTGGGGAATTCATTTTACTTTCTGCCCCTACCACAAGGCGCTGCCACATACCAGCACGTCTGGGCGGGGGCAGAGGACAGGCAGCCGGCAGCCACCTTGCCTGGGTCCCTCTGGACCATCTGGCAGACACAGTCAATATCATGGGCAACCAGCCAGGACAAAAGCTCTGGATCGGAGGCTTGAGGGATTGATGGATGGCACATGGCAAACAGTTCATCAGCCCAGAGTGCTGTTTTCTACAAGACATAAAGCAAAAGTAGCAAGATCTTCATTTATGGGAGTTGGCAAATGTTCCATTGTAAATAAAAATGTGAAGCCTCCACAGCTAATAAACTCTAAGTCATTAATTACTCTTTTTTTTTTTTGGTTTGTGGCCACAACTGGCAATGGTCAAGGCTTACTCCTGGCTCTGTGCTCAGGAATCAACCCTGGTAGGCTCAGGGGCTGTATGGGATGCTGGAATGGACAGCGTGCAAGGCAAGCACCCTACCCACTGTCCTCTCTCTCCAGCCCAAAGTCATGATTACTTTTAGTGTATCCCAGACCAGAGAATGAAGGAAGTACCCCCCTCACCGCCCCCACCACCACCCTCCGGCCCCCACTCCCAGCCTGATTGTATCCTTTGCTGGATGACTGGCTCCTTCCAGAAGGGAAGGCCTGCTGGCCTTGGTCTGCCACGGGGAAGCAACGGGGTCCAGAGCTAGCAGCACAGTAATCAGATCCAGCCACCAGCAGATTATTCCTCAGTGAACTCTCTTCAGTGATGGGGTCTCAGCCCACTCACAATTAGATCAATTTGGAGTTCAGTGAACAACTGTGTGGCCTTTGTGTGAGTTCTACACTTGTTACCCCAATTTACTGCCTCTTTTAAAAAGTCAGAACATAAAGTCTTATTCATCTCCTGGAGGGAAGCCCTTTACAGAGATGCTGGGCTTAACAGGGGGGTTGGGAGGGGGTGGTCCTGTTTTTAGCCTCAGCTCTCTGGTGTGGACAATGAAATGGGTCCTAACTCTCTCCTTTTCTTCTTTTTGGATCACACCTGGCAATGCACAGGGGTCACTCCTGGCTCTGCACTCAGGAATTACCCCGGCAGTGCTCAGGGACCATATGGGATGCTGGGATTCGAGCCTGGGTCAGCCGCGTGCAAGGCAAACGCCCTACCTGCTGTGCTATCACTCCAGCCCCAGGTCCTAACTCTCTTAACCCATACAGCAGTTCTGGACAGAGCTGTGCTTGTGACAGATGAGGAAATGGAGGCCCAGGGCAGTTCCATGCTCAGTGCAGGATTACAGGGATCAAAGACCGAATGTGCTCTGGGAGGAAGTGTCAGAGCCAGCAGCCCAACCCAGCTCTGGCCAACCCCCGTCTCTTGAGTCCCATTCATGACGTCTGCCCAGGCTGCACTCCTGGTAGCCCATAGAGCAGGACCAAGCACCAGTGCAGTCACTGGCCTCTACGGGAAGGAACCATACAATTAGTGGCACCATCGTCTCTAGTTTGAGGGCACCTGCTCCAGTGTGGACCAGGTGATGCTCTGTGCAGTCAGCCGGTCCCCAAGTCATCAAAGGCGCCTGCCTTTTGAAGGCTGACTGTCTCTTCTGTGCTTACAGAAGGAACACAGCCAACAGCTGAGGTTCTGGGGTGGACCATCCACCAAGCCTTGCTTTCGTTCTCCTGGGACAGTCTTTTCAGGTATCCACCTGCATCTTCCTGCTGATATTCACCCCCAGGATATCCGTTCTTTCCCAAAGGAGCGAGTCATCAGCCTGGGCTCAGTCCCATTCACCAGGACTGCCTGGGGATGTCTCAGGAGCTGATCCCAGTCTGACAAGAAATCCTTTGCACCCTATATTCATCCTGGTCCTCGAGAAACTTCCAGGCCTGCATAGATAGAACACAGAGTTCTGGAAATCCGATGACCCTGTCCAGAGGAGAAGAAACTCAAATCCCTCCCGTACTTTTGCTGCTATCGATGAAGCTCAGAATTCATTTTCTTTGCTGTTGTAAGTGTGGTCCAGTGGTCCAGTGAACTTGCCAAGCTCATTTCCGTGACTCCCCAAGGTAGCAAGTGCATCTGAAGCATAGGTGAGTCTATTGCTAGACTTCTTGCTTCTTTCTTTGAATGGACTCACCAAGGGTGAATTTCTAGACACTGTGAAACAGAGATGCAGAGAACAAGAATTTTGAGGACAGATGGTCTCAAATCTGCTGTCTGAGCTCTGAAGGCAGGCAAAATGATGTCTTGTCTCAGGCCTCTCCAAAAGGTGCCAGTTTTGGAGACAGTTTTAAGGTAGGGTATTATTTTGTTTCAAGGAGAGGTGCTAACTACTTGAGTTAGCACACGTAAAGTCTTAGCACAATGCCTGCCACACAGGTGGCATTCGATATGCATTATCAAATATGCATTACCTATTTTTTTCATGACAGATTCAAAGTATAAATATTTTTGGACAACTCGACTGTATTGCCAAATTATTTTCTGAAAAAATGGTACTAATTTATTCAGCATCAGGCAATACTACTAAAATGTTACCTCTCTTTTGATTTGCATTCCTTGGAAAACTCGCAAGATTGAAATTTTTCCCCATATGTTTGTGTGCTGATAGCTCCTATTTATGAGAGGCACTTAGAGTCTTTAAACGGCTTTAATATCCCCTATGTCATTTGATCATCCCCACAAACTGGCAGTGTTGGCAGCGCTGACAATATTTATGGTCTAGGAAAGAGAATGAGAAAATCTGGATTTTAGGAGTTTCCATGGCTTGTCCAGGATCACCTAGGTGGCAACTCTGAGAGAGAAAATTTGAATCTAAGCACTTTGCTTTGTTCTGGTAAATAGTGATTCTTGGAGTGGGACCTTGCAACCTGGAAGGTTCAAGATCAGAAAGATTTAATGAGCAATTCCTAACTTTTCCCTGTCAATAAAGTTTAAGCCCTTATGGGAATTTGACTTAAATATCTTATAAGCTGGTTCCTTTTTGATTCATTTGTAAATCACTAAAGACCTTCTGCTCTAATTCTTTAAAAGATGCCTCAAATGGCAGAAAATAAGCTACAATTTAGAACTTGGCAACAGTTGTTGTCTTGCCAAGTATTTTAATGACTGCAGCCAATATGAAATTTAGAAGAAGTCATATTTTTTCAGCATCATTCAAGCACTAACCCAGTGTTCCCTGAGACTGTTCAGCTCGGGGAGAGCACTTGCCTGGGATGCTAAGCTTCTAATATGCCTGTCAGGGGAGGTCATTAGAGCTGATACAAATGACCAGTAGGCACATGAAAAAATTCGCATCATCATCATTTATCAGAGAAATGCAAATAGGAACCACTGTGAAACCCCACTACTCATGAATAAAAGGCAAAAGATTGATGAGTTCAAATGTTGGGGAAGAAATGTTGAAGCTTGCACTTTGATACATCGCTGTTAGGATGTAGAAATGTTGGAAATACGGCGACTTCCTGAGTGGCGGAGCATTCTTGAGCCTATTATGATGCAGCAACTTTTGTTCCTAGGACATTCCCAAGACAAATGGGAACACATATCCATCAAGCCCATGTACATCAAATATTCCTAGCAGCTTTCTTAGAATCGCTCACTTGGGTGGGACTATCCCCTCGGGCACTTTCCTTTCTGTTTCTGCGTATGTTGAAAGCAGAGGCATTATCTTTTCAAAATGTTCTGATAAAGCAAAGGGCCTTGGAAGATACATCTACACTATTTCCACAGGCCATGGAGTCAGTTTGTTTATTATTGACCAATACAATAAGGATAATGTCTTGCTCTGGAAGAAAGATGATGTAAATCAGATAATTAATTTGCTTTCAGTCTTTCATAAAACATCCACTTCCCCTCAGCTGGGAGCTTGAAATCTGTAGCACAAAACCATCCCTTGTATTTTCTCCATCTGGACTTCTTCCTCTCATCCTCACAGGACTTGAGGAAGGACAGGGACAGCGTCTGAAGAAAATATGACTGCATTGCTTCTTGGGTGTGGGCACTCTCCATCTTCAGCAATGTCTCTGAGACCAGGGCAAGCCGACCTGTCCCATGCATGGACAAACCCCAAACTGATCATAGCCCAGAGGTCAATCAAAAGGAAAATGGATAAATCGACTTTGTAATGTACCCTTCAGTAGCATAATAGCACTGTCCTCCCATTGTTCATCAATTTGCTTAAGTGGGCACCAGTAAGGTCTCCATGGTGAGACTTGTTGTTACTGTTTTTGGCATATTGAATACGCCACGGATAGCTTGCCAGGCTCTGCCGTGCGCACAGGATACTCTCGGTAGCTTGCTGGGCTCTCCGAGAGGGACTGACAAGTTGAACCCGGGTCAGCTGTGTGCAAAGCAAACGCCCTACTGCTGTGCTATCGCTCCAGTCTGCAGCGTATTATTTAGCAATAACAAGAGCTAAGAATTGTGGGTGCCTACAGCAAACAGGAGGGATCTCATTATTATGTTAAATAAGAGAAATCAAACACAAAAACATGTACCGTGTGGTCTTATTTACATGAAATTCTAGAATGGGCAAACTTAGCTGTGTGTGCTATGTCTCAACTCAGTGGCTGCTCTTTATAGTGAGGGAGAAGAATGGGTTGTGAGGGGGCAGGAGGAATCTCTGGGGTGGACGAGATGTTCTGGAATGGCTAGGATTTGTCAGCACTGATTCACTCGTGACCTCACTACTTACTCAGCACAGGAGAGATATCTTTGTGAAAAATTCACAACTCAGAGTGGGAGCTAAACAACTGGAACTTGGCCGTTTGTTATCTGTGTTCCTGTGGATGAGTTACCTAAACCCCAGTTCACTTTCCTATCGATGGAAATAATAATGACCCTATATTCTTCTTATGGTGATTATGAGGAATAAATGAGACATGCATATGAATTGTGTAATTGTTTTTGAACTGTGTAAAACAGTAGTTACTCTTTGTTGTTTACCAGTGTGCTCTCTGTATTGATACAATATAACTTGAACTCAGTAAAAAGAGCACTGTAGCACTGGCTCTCAGCAGTGCAGGACTCACAGTCTGGTGCTCAGTCAGCCTTGCAAGGATACTGGCTTGAAGTGTGCTGGAGGGCTCCCAGAACAACCTTGGGTGTTGTTCAAGACTCATCTTGGTGCCTGAGCTGCAGGCCTCACACATGCAAGACATATGCCCCACCCCTTTGAGACAAGGTGATAGGTGTCAGAGCATCCTTAGCAAGGCAGTCAAGGATAGTGCAGTCTCTCTGCCTACTAGCAGGACCACCAGTCCCATTGCCTTTAAGGGCAGGCAAGAGAGTCCCTAAAATCCTAAGCCAAGAGCTGTGAGGTGATGCTGCCTGATTAGGAGGAAACAGATATCTAGGCCGAACCATCTTCTTGCTTACCAGGCTCTTGCTTATCACTCCCACAAGCCAAAACTAATACTGAAAGCAAGACTGTCTGTGCCGTTTCTCCATCACAGTGAGCTCTGGGCTCCCCTGGGCCTGGGGGCCGCTCCTGCTTGGTCTGGCGCTAGAGCTTTCACAAATGTGTGGTGCACTGTGGCAAAACTCTGTAAAAGTAGGTCCCACGACAAAAAGAATACTTCCTTATCATCATGCATCTCTCACTTGTCTCTCAATTCTTTGTTCACCTGTGAATTTAAATCAAGCCCATGGGGCTGGAGTGATAGCACAGTGGGGAGGGTGTTTGCCTTGCACATGGCCGACCTGGGTTCGATTCCCAGCATCTCATATGGTCCCCTGAGCACCACCAGGGGTAATTCCTGAGTGCAGAGCCAGGAGTAATCCCTGAGCATTGCTGGGTATGACCCAAAAACCAAAATAAATAAATAAACAGAGTTATATACTGTTAAAGGAAGTTCTCTTTAAAATAATAATACTATGGGGCTGGAGAAATAGCACAGCGGGTAGGGTGTTTGCCTTGCACGCCACCAACCAGGGTTCGATTCCCAGCATCCCATATGGTCCCCTGAGCACTGACATGGGGTAATTCCTGATTGCGAAGCCAGGAGTAACCCCTGTGCATGCCGGGTGTGACCCAAAAAGCAAATAAATAATAATAATAATAATAATAATAATAATAAATCAAGTCCACATACCACAGTGATTTTTTAAACTCCATAGTTTTTTAAATCTAAAATCATTTCCACTATTCTCTTACCATGTATTTGTTGGAGAAAATAGCTTGTTACTATTTCTTTAGAATTCCATACTTTGGGGGTCCCACTTGTATCTCTGGAGTGTGAATTGGAGTCCTTCTCTTCTATGTTTTCTGTAAATGGACTCGGTGAGGTTATGTTCCTCCCTCTTTCCTAGCTCCCACTTCATTCCTTCCATCTCTCTCTTTTCCCACCCCACCTCTCTGCTCCCCATTCCTTTCCTGGTGCATTGGTCTATTTATCCAGACAGACTGTGGAGCCGTGAGAGTGTATGTTTAGTAATCCCTGCGTTGCGTGAGAAGACGCACAAAGCCTGTTGTTTATTTTGAGTGATGTTTTAGAGCAGCCGTGAGGATGGTCATATTTTGTAAAGTGGAGCATGCTGGAGACAAAGAATCCTTAGCAGAGAAGCTGAGGACATTTTCGTTTCCATTCTGAAAGCAAACTTCTGTGAAGGTTTTCATATGAAATACTCTGACTCACAAAGGTAATGCTGTTTCTAAACTTAAAATAAATAACTTGCTAATGAAATGTAAATCAAAGGAGGGAGGATAGAGGGGATGAAGAAAAAGTGCAGGGGGAGAGAGGAAGAGGAGGGAGGAAAGATGGAGCGAGCCTGGGGTTGACACCACACCTGTCTCTCACTCTGAACTCTCCTTTGATGGTGCCTCTGTGGACCCAGCATTTCAATCTAGTACGTCTGGGACCAGAGCCAGAGTACAGCCGGTAGGCCACTTGCCTGGCATGTGGCTGACCTGGGTTCAGTTTCTGACACCCCCTAGGGTCCCCTGAGTGATCACCAGGACTGATTCCTGAGTGTAGGGCAAGGAGTAAGCTCTGAGCACCGCAGGGGTGACCTCCAAACAAACAAAAACTATCAAATACCTCATGCAATCTTGAACAGATGGGTCCATGGATATTCTGAAAGATTGCCCTGAGAACAATTCTGGATGGAATCAGAATCCTAGAGGAGCAGAACTCCCTTGTTGAAGGGCCTCTGACTTGGGAATGGGTTGAAATGAAGTTGGGGGACCCCAGCTGGTGACTTATGTGAGACAAAGAGGAGAGAGACCGTCACTTTTTCCCAATGCCCCATCTGCCACCCCGGGCCTGGCTGTGAATGTTAAGTCTGATAAAGTCTGGAAAGTCAGTCCTAGGCCTTACCCAGGGTTTAAATGTCCTTTGTCTTTCTCACAGAAAGGTATTTCAGGAATACACAGGCAGTGAAGTGAAAACAGGTTTTAGTTGAAGGCTTAGGAAGGGGAAGGAGGGAGAGACAGTGAGAGAGAGTCATGCACTCAAGGGAAACCCCAGGCTTCTCCAAAGGCAGAAAGAGCCCTCTCTTTGTTCAAGTTTTTTTACCAAGGTTCCCCACATGGGGCTTTCTAGCGAGATAAGAGTCCATTACTAGGGGGGTTGCCAAGGGGTAGAGTTAGGAATGGTTGATGGTCTTCTTTGAAATTCCTTTCCTGGTCTTTTGTTCCTGCTGGAGCTTCTCTGGCAGGGGGTGGGGGTCCAGTTTTCTCTGGGTCCGTTGCTAGAGCCAGAAAGATCTTACCTGGCACAGGCCTTAATTATTGAAGCTTCAGGACTGTTGGATTTATTACTTCTCCAAGGCTCCATTGCTGTGGCAGCCCTTCCCTGTCTCCTTGCCCTCATCAGAAATGCAGGCACCTGTCACCGTGTTTTAAACGCTTTCAGTTAAGACCCAAGAGTTAGCTCAGTGGGCGAAGAGCAAGCTTTGCCTGCAGCAGGTGTGGGGTTGTTACCATCACTGCACAGTGCCCTGATCTCTGGTAGCTGTGCCCACCCCCCCCAACACACATATACAGAAATCTTTCACTTATCTCTGGAGAGAAAGCTTTTACGGCCCACGGAAGCTTTGTACAGAAATCTACCTGCAGCACATACAGGAGTGAAAAGCTACGTGAGAAGCCGGAACTGCCCGTCTGCGCATCCTTGAGAAACCACTCAGCTCCTTGTTTGGTAACTCATTTTAGCAAGTTTCCTTTCTGTGACTGTCTTGTGCGAGTTTTCAAGGCAAAGATCTCACTTTTGCTAAGTTGGCTGGTAACTGTGACCCACAACAGACTGCTCTTGGCAACGAGGTGGCTCCCGGCTGGGTCTGGGAGACACTTTCCACATATTCAGGGTTGTCTGAACATTGATGTTGCCGGGGTCCATCCTGCCTTTCAATCCTGAGCCCAAATCTTCCTTCACTCCCCCCACCTCCCCCGCCCCCGAACACACACACACACACACACACACACACACACACACACACACACACAGAGGAATCTCTGTTCATTGCATTTATCTAGTACTTTCCTGGAAATAAACAATGGAGTTGCAGATGCAAACTGTTTGCCTTGAATGTGTGCACGTGCCCTCCAGGAAGCATTGATTGTGGAGAAGAGGATTCGTGGGCAGATGCTGCCACAATCCCTTTAAAGTCTCTAACAGCATCCTCCGTGCATTTGCTAGAGAATGTTGGGATGTTCAGAGTTCAGCTGCCAACAAGTTGATGCTCTCCAGCTGAAGGATCATCTGGGTACATCATCTGACATGTTTCACGCTATGTTCTATGTCTCCTGTAGGTCTTTCGTGGATTTTGCTGGGACAGAAAAAAGTTAACATTCCTTCTCAGGGAGTGTAGGAAGAGTAAAGGGCTTAGCACAGAGCCCCGCACAAAGGACCCAGTAGACACTGCCACTAACGCACCATGGCAAAGAAGTGACCCTGATCTTTCTTTGAGGGTGGGTCATGCCTTGCTCACTCTCATCCACAGACAGACACACATCATTCCTACAGGCATTGAGGCTCAATCCAGACCTTCCAATCTCCTTCCACAGATGACTCCTGTAGGCTGGGAACGCACTTGTGCTTTGGAACTCCCCTAAATATCTGTCCTCAGGATGAAAGACAGCTGAGAAGTGGCTAACTAGAAAGCACCTAGTTTACTATTAGCAAGACTCTTAGAAGGAGCAATATGCATTTGTAATGGGGCGACACTCGAAAATGGTTCATTTGCTTGTGTATAAATTATGAGAGTCATTGAAATTGCACCTTCACAAGGTGATGCATGACATTCCTAGGACCCCCAAACGTGTCCTCACCCCCAGGACACGTTTGCTCTCCCTACCTCCTCTTTACCAAATAGAGCTATTTCATAGTGTCAAGAGTCCGAATCCTTCATAGTAAGCCTTTGTCATGTCCACACCTGCCCACCAGGGCTTCTATTATTTGCAACAGGCACACACATTGTTCTACTGGTGAACTATACACAGTACTTTGACCTCAAGAAATATTAAAGTTTGAGGCACTACATTCAGTAAAATAAAATTTGCAATGCAGAGTTTTAAAATGCAATCGGCACGGACACATTAGCTGTCTCCAGGCAAATCACCCCTATGAGTAGTTGAAACTGAAATGAAATGTGCTGATTCTTACGTGGCAGCCTTTGGCCTACAGTGGGCCAGTGCAGATCCATGCTTGTCCAGCTCCTTGGAGGATTCCGACATTCCCTCCTGCTGCCCCACTCCCATCTCTCCATCCTGGTTTGTCCTGGGAGCAGGGTTCTTTGTCTCGGCCGGCCTTCTCTTGGACCTGATGGACTAGAATTCAAGTTGAGCACTGGCTTTCCCTATCAGTTCCAGGATTTGGTGGAGAGGTGAGAAAATGGACAGTGGTTTCCAACCCAAAATATTCACAATCAAGTTGTCATTTCACATTCCCACTCCACATTTCTTCTGTCACTTGTCAATTATATACAGTACGGCAAATCTTTCATTTTCCATCTCTAATTTCTTCCATTGTCTATGCTTTCTCCTAGTTGTTGTCCATGAACATTTATGCTTCGTGGGCATGGGTGCTTCTGTCAAATATTCTGAGAAATCTGCCTCTGAACTCTGACTTTCAAAGAGCAGACCTTACCGGCAGAGTGGACCTTGGGAATCGGCTGGTGGAAGAATTTATGGGTCATTCTTATTTCCTGCAGCTGCAGTGGATCCAAGGGTCAGTGGCAGACGTGGGCAGTTTTGAAGATAGATATTGGGCTTTCGAGGGTCAAGTATCAGTCAAGCAGAAAATTGGGAGACTTGAGACAGGAAGAGTCTGGGGTGCTGGGAAAGTGAAAGCTGAGGCCTCTGAGTCCTTTGATTCCAACTCTGATTCTTTCCTGGGACTCGGGATGGCCAGGGTGCACTCATCAGAAGCCACGTAGGGATGTCTCGATTCATCAGAGAGAGGACAACAGCAGGCTGCTCACTGAGCACTGTGTGAACATAATTTCACCCTTCTTCCCTTTACATTGATAATATTTTGTAGGACCAGGGAAGTAGCGCCATGCTCTGGAGCACATAGGGGCCGGGCTCAAGGCCCGGAGTGAGGCCCCAAGAACCTCATGGTCCTCTCAACAACACGAGACATGGTCCAGTGGCCTGGCAGTGCTGGGCTAGCATGAGCTGCCCAACCACACACTGGCTGTTCCCCTGGAGTGGCCCAGAGTGGCCTTTGGGAAGCCTCCCTCCCGCCCCCCACCCCCACATTGTTTTGAAAGTGTTTCTCAGTTCTTTGAGGGAAGAATGTTCAGGGCAAACCCTGTAGAAAGTTGAGAAGGGGGCATCAGTAAGAGGTGGGGAGCTAGAGAACCCCCCAGTGCAGTGACTCCTCAGCTTCCCTTCCCTGGATTTAATAGTCACTTCTTGGGAGAGAGGTGAGAAAATGCAGAGTGATGTTTAGTCTGAAAAATTCACACTCCAATTGTCATTTCACATTCCAACCCCATGTTTGTCCTGTCATTTATCATTTATATGCAGAGTGACCCTATCACAACCAGCAGCGCGTGGTGGGTGGGGGGGGGGGGGGAGCGGGGGCACCAGGTATCCAGTTCCTGGAGCCGGAGATGGGGCCTGGATGTTTTGATATAGTTGAGTGGATGTGTTTGAGGAGTGAAAGGGTGAATGGAGTGAATACCCCTTCTCAGACTCTCAGCTACGCCTTCTCTTGGAGCTGGCTGACTGGACTTGAAGTTGAGCACCCGCCTCCCCAGTCAGCCCCAGCAGGGCTGGACCTCTCCACCTCCTCCCTCCAGCAGTGGGGCCCACACCTGCAGAGGAAGACTCAGGAGAGTCTGGCTGGATGCCACACTAGGGAAAATGGCGGCCAGCCCGTGAGTTGCCCCTTTCTGTTCTCTCCACGCAGGGCTGCACTTCCTAGTCTTGGTAGCAGCCAAGACAAATGTACACTTTTATTATTTCAGAGTCGGACGTGCTAACTTTGCTTGTGACTCCAAGAGTAGGATTAAAAACCAGTAATGTGCCGCAAATAATAACATATTCCATTATTTAAAATATTGAAATACTTTTTTCAAGGCATTCTTTCCGGGATATGTGTCCTTCTGCCATTTTAGAAGACATTATAGTTTAGAAACTGTTCTCCTGAATTATTATCCTCAACCCATTTCATAGTGCGTATTTTATAATGGCCGTACTTCCCTCAAGATTGCCTTTTCTTAGTACTATAAAAATAAGAGGAATTTTTAAAGTAGCAGGTTATAAAATTAATATTAGAAAATAAATTGCCTTATAAAGTAAGTATAATAAAATGCTCATGAAAGAACCTAGTGGTTGGGTTCACTGTGAAGTTATTCCATCTTGCTCTCTGTTTAACAATTTTCAGGATGGAAGTTGAAAGTGGTAAACTCGCTATGCCATGGCAACAAAATAGCCCCAGTGACCCGGCCGCAGTGGGAAGAAACAATGTAGAAACCAAGCTACATATTTGTGTTCATATCCTACGTATTTGTGTTCAGCTAAGACTATTGAAAAGAGTACCAAGATGCGATTCCGGAACTATGATGTAGGCTTCCCCTTAGCTGGCTTAGTGGCTGGTCTCACACACACCCACACACACAAACACACACACACACTCACACACACACTCACACACACACAGAGAGAACAAATGGAAAAACCTGGATAAAATAAGCAATTAGGACAGAAGAGGCACTGATTCTACCAGCTATTAAAACATGTTAGGAGGTCTTTACGGTTGTAACTGTATGGGTGGCATTAGGTGACACATGTGGAACGAATTCAAAAATAAACTCAAAAACAGACCTAATGATGTATGTAAGTTTAGTAGATAATTACAGCAACTCTTCAAAAGCAGGAGGAATGAACTTTTCATGTGAGAAGACTATAGGGCTGCTATATAGACACAAGACAAAATATTAATTTGTTCCTCACATTTTACACCAGAATGTATTGTCAGGGGATCAAAAATCTAATTACAAAATTAAATTAGATAAGTGCTAGAAGAAAACAGATGGAAAAGAATTCTAATAATATTATATACTATAATTTAATAAGATTCTGAGAATAGAAACATTGTGCTTAACGCTGACTCAAAATCCAGAAGCAATGATAAAAAATTATAAATAATCATAATATAATAAAATGCATTTGGAAAATATATACCTAGAAAAGGGGACAAAGTGCCAAACTGGGAAAACATAGTTACTTACAACTAATGTCAGAATTGATATTTCTAATTTTTAAAAACTCTTCTAAATGGAAAAGAAAATCACTGCCTTTAAAAATAATAATACTGAATTATAAACAACTTGCAACTAAAAGAAATACCGTGGCTCTTAACTATATTCAAAGATGTTCAACCTCCCCACGAGAATGGTGCAAATAAAAAATACATTGCAACAGAATTTCCCACAGAGCTGATTGACAAAATCCCAAGTTTTAGAGCATGCTCTGTTGGTGAGGTTGTGGAGAATAAATACCCTCGTTTTTGCCTGGAGGGAAATCAAAAAAGTTAATCCCAGTAGAAGGGAATTTTCCATGGTTTAGCAAAAAATACATATGAATTTTCACTTAAAGCAACCACACTCCTCAGAATCAAAGTCAAAATATTCAGACAAAAATTGAAAAGGTTGGGTTTTGTTTTGCAGAAGGCTGTTCCATACACTATACTTTTAAGTCGACGCATTAGGTATGTTGGTTAGTCTCAGATGTGAGTTTGTGTTTTTAGGAATCTAGCAAACAAAGAACGTAAAGATATCATTTTGAATCAGGACTTTCCCCATGAGAGCAAGAAAACAGATATGGCAGAATGTGGGGGCTAAGAAAACAAACAAACAAAAAATCCCCGTGCTCTTGAATTTACACTGGGAGCAGCAGTATGAATTCATGACAAATTTTATATTTAAATTCCTACTCTATGCACTTTGGATGCAGGGGGAAATAGTGAGTAGAGGCTGTCTGTTATTTAAACAGAAAACAGATAAAAATACAGTGAGCTCTTATGTTCCTAAAAGGAGAAAAATACAAATGCATGGGACTTTGGGAAATTCTGCACTTCTTCTTGGAGATTTTTCTTCATTATATTAAATGTTCTCCAAAAGACTTTTGGTGATGAAATCTAAAAAATTAATGCAATGACTGTAGGGACCTCTATTTTGTATGGAAAGGGACTGGAGTTGTAGAATTCCTCTCCTTGGGGCTGGAGCAATAGCACAGCAGGTGGGGCATTTGCCTTGCAGGCGGCGGACCCGGGTTCAATTCCCAGCATCCCATATGGCCCCCCCTAGCACTGCTAGGGGTAATTCCTGAGCATTGCGGGGTGTGACCAAATAAAGCCAAAAAAAAATAAAAAGAATTCCTCTTGTTTCCTTGCTCCACCAACGGACCTTAGAAAAACAATTTTTAAAATATTGCTGTGAAAGTGAAATGCTATATGCAGATAACGATTCACCTGGGAGGGTCAAACTATCTAAAAATGAGTTTCTGGGATTAGGTCCTTAATGTGTGCAAACTTCAGTACAGGTGTTATTCAGAAGCTCCTAGAAACTGTGTTTAGAGCAGAGGCTCTGTGGAGGGGAAAGACACATAGGCGATCAACTGACAAAGCATTAAAGCAGAAGACTAATTTTACAGAAATCTTTCATTATGATTGAGGGACTAACTGTAGACAGCTATTGAATTGTGCAATGGAGGGAGAATTAAGTTCAGAGGAACAAGAACAAGGAAGAAGAAGGACATCCCTGACAAGGAGGGAAGGTGAACGATGACAGACTCTCCATTAGATCTTCTGCAGCATTCAGGGGTGAAATAATAGTTCTGTTGCTCTGGAATAAAAACGTGGAGGACGGAATAGAGCCAGTGCAGTGATAACAATGTGGGCTTTGGGGTCTGAGAAGCCTATGATGCCCTCCATGCTCTGCCCGTTAACGCCCTTGGGAAGGTGATGGAGGGGAAGATGATGGAGCTTGAGCCTCCCACGGTATGAGGAGGATCAGTGCTACTCGCATCATAAAGTAAGATGCAGTAATGTGTGTAAGACGCCTAAGGATGCCGAGAGCACTGCATCACTGTCCCTGTCACAGCAGGCAGATGGGGCAACAAGATGAACACCCTCTGTTGTCAAGGGAAAGAATGCGTCCTGGAGGTGAAGGAGAGCTATCTAATGTGGAGCGCAGGGGTGAGGTTATTAGTATAAAAGAATGAACACACAGATGTTCAAGCAGCGCTTTCTTAGATGACAGTAGGGCAGGACTGGTGTGGCTGGAACTGTTCAATGTTGCAGAAACAAAGCAGCTAGAATTTGGGGAATCCGTGGATGTGTGTAAGTGAAAGACAGAGGAAGGAAAGAAGAAAAGTGACTTTATGTTTCCGTCCGAAACCATCCTAAACCTGGGATTCTCAGGACTGACAGCAATTGGGACAGCAATCCCTGGAGGCAGTAGGTGCAAAGAGAAGGGAATGAGTTCAGAGGTGGGATTAAACTTACTTTTGATTGTATTCCATTTGGCCAAGTGCCTTTCTACAGTAAGTGAGTTTTGGAGACTTAAATGTATATCCCGGGTTCTAATCACCCCGAGTCCTGATTTTCAAGGATAGTTTAAATGGGTTATTAGTTTACTGTAAAAGCTGTTTGCGGGTCTGAGAGAAAGTACAGCAGGTAAGATAGTGCTTGGACACTGCTCATCCGGGTCTGATTCCTGGCATCACATGTGGTCCGCAGCCAAAAGTGTACTCAGGTTCAAACCCTCAATGCCCATATAGTCTCCCGAATCCCTCCATGAATGATCCCTGATCACAGAGTCAGGAGTCTGCTCTGAGCACCCCCAGATGTGGCCCCAAAATAAAGCAAAATAAGACCCCCAAATGAAATCAGAACCAAAAACCAGCGTTTCTGTTCCTCAGTCACGTGCTCTACGAGGAGTTTGGGAAGTTAGTGCTCTTGTCTTCAGAGTAAGAGTCGAAGCGTGAACCAAAGCAATCTGCTAGACCAAGGGGCATGTGTGGGAAGAGCCTTGAAGCACAGTGCCTCGAAGCATTGCTTCCTTTAAGTATGGTAAAGGTAAATGCAGCGATAGACAACCTAGTCCACGCCAACCTGTGTGTGTGTGTTTCTTATTTTAATGTGCAGGACAGGAGAGAATCGGGAAAGATTCCAACTACGAGCAGGAGGGTAAAGTCCAGTTTGTGATTGACGCGGTCTACGCCATGGCTCACGCCCTGCACCACATGAACAAGGACCTGTGTGCTGACTACCGAGGTGTCTGCCCAGAGATGGAGCACGCAGGGGGCAAGAAGCTGTTGAAGTACATCCGCAACGTTAATTTCAATGGTGAGTCTCCACTAGCCGGGCTCTGGGGGAAGCCAGTGTACCGGCCATCCGGGTGTCCTGCAACATCGAGTTCAATGGTGAGTTTCCAGTTAGCCAGGCTTTGGGACGATCCCATGTACTGGCCGTCTGAGTCTCATGCAACGTGAATTTTAGTGGTGAGTCTCCAATGGCCAGGCTTTGGTGGAATCCAGAGTGCTGGCCATCTGGGTCTCATACATAGCTGGATTGATATTTACCCACACAGAGTGTCTACTCACTGTTTCAAAACTGGGCACACTATCGATTCCAAAGAATTGAATTATTTCCTAAATTAGTGTTGTCCACCTTTTTCCTGTCTGTGGCACCATTCTGACCTTGCTTCCTTCCCCTGCCTCATCCCTATCCTACTGGTAGATTCCCTCTTCAGCGCCATGTCCCTCACTGCAATGTTCACGTGGAGGCCCTGTGGAATTTTCTGGGGGCTTACGGAGGGATTGTGACTCCCAGTTGAAGAGCTCTGAATTAAATGATGAGCAGTGAGGAAGTAAATGAATAAACACTTGGGACTCTGGTTTGTTGCTTTTGTGTTTAAGATAAAGAGAATTTTGCACGTGGCCAAATTCACGTATCTGAATAGGAATGGGAGGGACTGAGAGGAAAGAGAAGGGTCCCAAGAGAAGGACCCCCATTGATTGAAGGCATTGTAGTTTTCCACACGAACCACATTTCAGATTATAAATTTATTACTTGAGGTCTTCAATGATTATCACTGTTACTACTGTCACTGTCATCCCGTTGCTCATAGATTTGCTCAAGCAGGCACCAGTAACATCTCCATTGTGAGACTTGTTACTGTTTTTGGCATATTGAATACGCCACAGGTAGCTTGCCAGGCTCTGCCGTGTGGGCAAGATACTCTTGGTAGCTTGTGGGGCTCTCTGAGAGGGGCTGAGGAATCAAACCCAGGTTGGCCACATGCAAGGCAAACGCCCTACCACTGTGCTATCACTCCAGCCCTTCAATGATTATAAGTGAATCAAGTCCATAAAAGAGACAGGTGGAGTTGAGCAGGAGAATGAGCAAGGGAAGGGTAATCTCTCTGCTCCCGTGGAGAGCTTTGGGGATTATGTTCTTGACAGTCCCTGATGCTCCCCACATGAAGAGAAGAGAATAAAATCAGCCCGAGTGTGACTGGAGAAGCCAGGGTTCACCACACACAGGGCCCGTCTGCTAGACGTAAGATTGCTAAGGACCTGCACACACAGCTGCAGGACTGAACAGTCGGCAGTTCTGCCTTCCACAGGTTGAAAAAGTGAGAACATGGAGGTGAAGTCAGTCTGAGGGTGGAGACCTAGAACTGCAGGGCTGGTGGCCTAAATTCTTTTTTTAAAATTTTTTTATATTTTTTATTCTTTTATAGAATCACCATGTGGAAAGTTACAAAGCTTTCAGGTTTAAGTCTCAGTTATACAATGCTCAAACACCCATCCCTTCACCAGTGCACACATTCCACCACCAAGAATCACAATATACCTCCCCCCTCCCCCCCACCTTCCCAGCCCCCCACCCCGCACGTGTAACTGGTAAATTTCACTTTACTTTCACTTTACTTTGATTACATTCAATATTTCAACAAAAAAATTTGCTGTTATTGATTTGGAGTTTCTCCCCCCCTAAAGTCGACCTGCTGAAAAGAAAGCATTTGATAATTTGTTTTCCATTGCTGAAAATGAAGAGATATGAGGTCGAGAGGCCGCACTAGCAGCCGCACGGGTTTGGATTTCTGTATTTTAGTATTTTAGTAACTAAGTCCAGAGAAATATCTGCCAGAAATTGCAACATTGTAAGCTTGTACCTCTCAGCTACTTTATATTCCACATATGAGTGCCATCTTTCTATGTCTGTCTCTTTCTTTCTGACTCATTTCACTCAGCATGATACTTTCCATGTTGATCCACTTATATGCAAATTTCATGACTTCATGTTTTCTGACAGCTACGTAGTATTCCATTGTGTAGATATACCAGAGTTTCTTTAGCCAATCATCTGTTTTCGGGCACTCTGGTTTTTTCCATATTGTGGCTATTGTAAACAGTGCATGGTGGCCTAAATTCTGATTGTCAAGGAGCTGTGCAGGGAGATTGGGGAAGCCTGGGTATATCAGTGGAGGGAAATTTATCCACGTGGTGGGATTGATGCTCCAACATTGTGAGCCAGAAACTCAACTAGGAATGACTGTGAAAATCACAGTGCCTTCAGTAGAAATGACATCTGTACCTATATATTCATTGCAGCACTGTTCACAATAGCCAAACTATGAAAAAAACCTGAGTGCCATAAAACAGATGACTGGCTAAAGAAACTTTGGTACATCTACACAATGGAATACTATGCAGCTGTTAGGAGAGATGAAGTCATGAAATTTTCTTATAAATGGATAAACATGGAGAGTATCATGCTAAGTGAAATGAGTCAGAAAGAGAGGGACAGACATAAAGGGACTGCACTCATTTGTAGAGTGTAGGGTAGCATCACAGGAGGCAGACACCCAAGGACAATAGATACAAGGGTCAGGGGGATTGCCCCATAGCTGGAAGTCTGCTTCATGAGCGGAGGGTAAAAGGCAGATGGAATAGAGAAGGGATCACTAAGAAAATGATGGCTGGAGAAACCAGTTGGGATGGGAGATGCATGCCGAAAGCAGATGATGGACCAAGCATGATGACCTCTCAGTGTCTGTGTTGTAAGCCATAATGCCCAAAAGTATATAGAGAGAGTATGAGGAATATTGTCTGCCTTAGAGGCAGGGGGATGGTGGGAAAGAGCCGGTATACCTGGGATATTGGTGGTGGGGAATGTGACCTGGTGGAGGGATGGGTGTTTGATCATTGTGAGATTGTGACCCAAACATGAAAGCTTGTAACTATCTCATGGTGATTCAATAAAATTTTTTAAAAATTTTTTAAAAAAGATTTTATCTAAAACTCAAAAAAAAGTAAATCATAGTGCCTTAATATTGAAATTATTTTTTAATATTCAAAATAATAAAAAATAAATAAATAAATGACCAAGACTAGTGGTTCTGACATTTGGGGCCAGGAAATGAGCCGTGTCAGCAAGGGAGAGTGAATTCGCCCTCCTCTGTTTGGGGGATCTCTGAGATCCTAGGGACTGGCTGACACCCCGCCTTGTCCCCCAAGGCCACTTCCTTCATGATTCAAACCTAATCCCTCTAGAAACTGCCTCACAAATACTCCAGAAATAACATTCCATCCCTGTCTGAGCATCTCTTCTCACTGGTGAGTTGACTCCTAAAATTACCCAGTGCGGGGTAAGCATGAGGAAGAATATCAGTACAGAGTTGAATAAACAAGTCTGAAGCTACTGCCTCGACACCCTGGAGAGGGTGAGGAAGAAAACAGTCCTGTGGAATTTTGGAAGACAGTATCTGACTAAACAGCTCGAGTCTTCACACAGAAATAATGACACCAACTTTGTGCATTAGTAAATCTGTGTCATTGTCTACCACTTGGAAGATAATTTATACACATGAAAATATTGAAAGAAGCTTTAATTAGATGGTGGTTAATGAGAACAAGTTTTCTCACTGCCAAAGAAAAGAGTGCTAACAAGGATGGGAGAAGGCAGAGAGGAGTGGACTGCATTGGGTTAGAATAGAGTATGCTGGTGTGAGCTCAGAACTTTAAATTTATTCTTGTAGGAATACATAAGAAGTCCCTGTGTATCACTCATCTGTGTATTATGTACAAATCCTATTTTCTGGCCAAAAGAACCAGGACTTCCATATAGATAGATAGATTTTAGCACCAAAGGAGGGAAAGAATAGAATGAGCTGGAAACATCCTACGAGGCAGAAAATAAGAAAGTGCTTAAATATAAAGGAGATTTTGGTGCAGGGGCAGGACAGCAGCTTGAAACTAACCCTCTAGCCAACTTTATGCCACAATAAATTAAAATCAGAATAAACATCAATGTATCATACCAACAAAATTATTGAATATATAGTTGAGGAGAAGGGACATCCTTTGGGACTTATTTTTAAAAAGGAAATACAAAATCTTCACTTGCCAAAGACCCCAGTAAAACTTGTTTTAGGCAAAAAAAAAAGTTATTTTTTTATTATCCACACAGACTAAAATTATGGTGTGTATAATGAGAAACAAGTTAATTGCAGAGACTTAAAGTTTTTTCTATTCAAGAAACATGAATTGCAAAAGGAGAAAGGACACAGTTGTGGAGGAAGCTGGAAGATCTTTGCTGAGTGGTCTAGGTTAGCCTCCCCAGTTAGGAGAGGAGGGTAGTAGATCAAGCCTCTGGACCAGATCAGGATGGATCAGACACCATCACTTCCCAAGCCCTCTTGAAAACACTGCACAGTCTATTCCCATCATAAGAAAGCAGAACAACCCAAACAGAGGGGCGTTTGTGCAGGAAACCATCTACTACTATTCTAGCACGTCATGTTCATGAGAAAGAACAAGTTCCAGATGATGTAGACCCAGAAATATCCAGTTCAGAGATGATGAAGACATTATTAGATACATGTGGCAATTAGTCCTAGGTCCTATTCCAGACAAAATACATTAGTCAGATAATGAAAAGATTTTAATAAAATTTGTAGATTAACCCCAGCATTCTATCAATATTAATATTATGGCTTAGATAATTACACCATGGCTAAAAGATCTTTGGAATATTTTGTTTGTAAATATCAACTTAATCCCAGAATATTTCATCAATCATCCATGAGTAACCTAGTGTTTGAAAGAGAAGGATCAAATTTCTTCCTTAAGATGGAGACAAAGTGATTGCACAAAACCAGGAAAAGGCTCATATAACCTTCTTTTGGGTGGTTTCTTCCTTGTCTTACAGAATGTCTTAAAATATGTAGCTAATTTTCTCAGAGCCAATCATGTGGATTTCATAATTTAGCAAACATTAAATCACATAAAACTGGGTCTAAACCTAGGCTTATTCCTACTACTACCACACCAGTGACAAGGAAAATCATCCTGAAAATGTTCCCTGATTTCCTTTGAATGTTCTTAAAGTCTTCTTAATGTCCTCTGGGCCCCATCTCCCAGCCCTCAGGAGGATCCTCTGCCCCTGGTGGCTGGGTAACCTCAGTTCTGTGCCAGAATCCGACGGTTTGCTTCCACTGGGCATTGTATACCCCTTATCGTCTCTACTCCACACATGATGGAGACCATCCAGCACTTGCTCTTCTCCTCCTCTTTCATTTTTGCCTAACATTACATCCTTCATTTCCATCCAAGTTGTACCAAAAGGTCTGATTTCCTCTTCCCTCATAGCTGAGCACTGTGCCCCAGTGTCCATACACACTGTTTCTGCATTCATCTGCTCTTGGGCATTTGGGTGATTTCCCAGTCTTGACTGTTGTTCAGTAGAGCTGCCGTGAACATACGTGTACACGAATCTTCTGTTTAATGTTGTTGTGCCCTAAGGCTGGATCCCTAGGAGAAGAACATCGGGGTCCTCTATGAACTTTTCCTCCCATGTTTTTAGAAACCTCCCATTTGTTTTCCAGAGGTGGAAGCAGAGGACAGACTCACCAACAGAGGCTTCCTTCCTCGTTACCTTCCCACCAGCACTGACTTCCTGCAGGGCTTTTGCTGCTGTGAGGGGATTGTTCCTTGTCATCCTAATTTGCATTTCTCCAATAATTCCTGATCATGGGAAATACCACTGTACTAATTCTCCAGCTCAGCTTTTCTTTAAGGAAATATCTATTATTTCCTCCTCCCCTGTTTTAATGGGATTGTTTCATCTTGTTGTTGATGTTGTTGCGCTCTGTGATTTCTTTATCTACCTTGGATATTAGTCTCCTGTCAGGCGGATGGTGTACAAATACTTTCTCCTATTCAAAAACAGACTTTTTGGAACTTGAAAGGCTGTCCTTCTACAGTTGTTTTATATGGTCCCATTTGTTTACTTTTTTTTTTTTTTAAATTTTTATTAAATCACCATGTGGAAAGTTACAAAGTTCTCAGGTTTATATGTCAGTTATACAATATTCAAACACCCATCCCTTCACCAGTGCCCAAATTCCACCACCAGAAACCCCAGTTTACCCCCCTCCCCCACCCCCTACCCCCTACTGTATAACTAATGAATTTCACTTCATTTTTTCTTTACCTTAATTACATTCCATAATTCAACACAAAACTCACTATAGTTGACATAACTCTCTCTCTCTCTTTTTTTTCTCTTTTTCCTTTTCCATTTTTTTTTTTTAATTTTTCCCCCTCATCCCCCTTCCTGCGCCTCATAGTATGGTGTACTCCACGCCACGTTGGCCAGCGTGGGGCTTTTGCTTAGCTCATAGTCCAGAGGTGGCTGTTACATTAAGAACCTTCAATATTTCAACAAAAACTTACAGTTATTATTTGGAGTTTCCCCCCCAAGTCTGACCTGTTCAAATGGAACCCTTTCACATTGATGACAATTATAAATGTTAAGTCGTGCAGACGCGGCAGCGTCCGCGCGGTTTTGGATTTCTGTATAAAGTCCTGGGAAAATTCTGCCAGAAATTACATATTTCCTCCGTTAGCCGGCGTGGGGCAAAGGCTTAATTCACAGTCTCCATACATGGGTGCAAGCACTTGCTGGAACCCCAATTCCTATATTTTTTCTCATATTTGTCATTAGGGTCAATCATTGAAGACCTCTCTGAAATCAATACCCTGGCGAGTTCTGCCAACATTTTCCTCAATATACTTTATAGATTTAGTTCTAATACTGAGGGTTTTAATTCATTTTGAATTAAGTTTTGGCACAGCGGGTAGGATGTTTGCCTTGCACATGGCCGACCCGGGTTCGATTCCTCCGTCCCTATTGGAGAGCTCGGCAAGCTACTGAGAGTATCCCGCCTGCACAGCAGAGCCTGGAAAGCTACCTGTGGTGTATTCAATATGCCAAAAACAGTAACAAGTCTCACAATGGAGACGTTACTGGTGCCCGCTTGACCAAATCGATGAACAACGGGACGACAGTGCTACAGTGACAGATGCTTATGTGCCAAAGCTAGCAGCCAGGCACATGGGGAAGTGAGCATCCAGCTGTCTCGGCTCAAAGCGGTGGACCACAGAGCTGTCCCCGGCAGCAGGGCCCCGGGGGAGAGAGGCTGTCATTGTTCTAGGCACTGAGTGTCAGGAGGATGGACTAAGGATGGAGCCCTGGACTCAGATCCCCACAGCGTTTCTGCATTCTGGGCAGGGGGGTGGGCAGACCCTGGGTGGGCAGAAATGATGAGAGAAAACTAACTGGAAGGGCTGTGAGCAGAGCTGAAGGGGGCCAGCGTGGATCCCGACTCTGCCCACAAAGAAGGGATTTCTCAGACTCACAAAGAAGCAGGCGCCAGGTGCCAGGGTCTCTTCCTCTGGGCCCCACGTCCCCTGCTGTCCAGTGGCCGATTCGGGAGTCCCCGGCCTTGTCTTCTGGCTGGCGAGCCCCTGGGTCTGTCTTCCAGACCCTCTCTTCTCTGCACCTCTCTACCTCCCATGTCTGAGTAGGCTTGTTTGAACACCATTTCCCTCTTTCTCTCGGGAACGTCGGGGAGCTGTTCAAGGGGGTGTGGGGGGAAGCGAAAGCTAATAACCTGGATGCATTATCCAATCCAGCCCGAAGGCCCCACAGACACACAATATGCTGATCTGTGTCATCACTTAAAGTCACTTGTGCTTTTGCCTTTTTTTTTTTTTAATTTTCCTTAAGCAAAAACTTCAGTAAGAGTGCAGCGGATGTGACAGGAGTCATTTCTCACCGAGACTGGAAGGAGGGAGGAAGGTTAGGTGGGCTGGCCCTTGGGAAGAATATTTAGCAGGGGAGCTTGAGATCACCGGCCTCTCTCCGCCAAAGCCTCCAGAAAGCCCCAGTCCTGTCAGAGGCCCCAGGCTGTCAGAGACCCCTCAGCAAAGCACAACTCTAGCCAATGTGAAAGGGAAGAAGGGGGCTTCGGAATAATAGAGGCTCCCTGCACACCTCTTCTTGAAATCCCGTCAGATCCAGATTCCATTTCTTTCCCTGGCATGAGTGGAAGGTTCCAGAAAGCCGCCAGAGAAGCCTGCCGTGGCCACTGTGGAGGCTGGTGCGGAGAGGACAGGTGGCCTTGAGCGGGGTGATGTGGGCGCAGCGTGTGCTAGTGAGACGGGGGGGGGGGGGGCCCTGCAGCTCACTGCAGGGGGCCTTGGCCACTGTCCCAGCAGCCTCTGCCTCCGCCCTGGGCTGCAGACGGCCAGGCGAGGTGGGTCCAGGCCTGCGGTTGGGCAGGTGAAGCGTATGTACCGAGAGGGGGCGGCTCGGTCCTTTCCCAGCGAGGAGAGTCCTGCGGTTCTCAGAGAGGACGCGGCTCTGGCTACTCAAGGGCCCCAGAGCAAGTGGAAGAACAGGCCGAACCCCACTTCCTGCTTCAGGGCCCTTCAGGAGACCCGAGAGCAAGTGCTCCCTGTGCGGCCCCCCTCAGCCCTGCTCCCCTGCGGTGTTCCACGTGCAGGGCATCCTGGAGCCGCTTGATCCCAGCCCTGCAGGTCACGGGGGTTGCGGGAGTGGAAAGCCTCCTAGTGGGTGGCAGATCCAGACAGCCAGCACCCCTGTGGTGTAAGGGACTCAGTGGCTTGGGACAGCGACTGCCCCTCTGCCCCATGCACCTCCTCACCTGGAACACCAACATTGGGGGGGTCTGTGTCCCGCACCTCTCCGGCCCCCGGTCACCACCATGAAGGGGTGCCAGAAACAGACTGTCTGAGCTGTGGCCATTGGTGGTTGTGATTCTGCCGTCCAGGCAACCTCCAGCCCCCTCGGAGCTGGAGGTGAGGCCAGTTCCTTCGCTTCCCTCTGCAGCGTCTGCCTCCTACAGGCCTGCACTCACAGCCCCCTTCCTGGTCCCCCCAGCCTCCTCCTGCCAGCCCTTCCTCCCTGCTCCCTGCTGCCTTGCTCCTGCAGGGCCACTGGGATTGTGGGGTGCTGGGCCAGTGGAAATAGTGGGGCTCTTCTTCCCCATGGCAGGGTCCTCTCACCCTCCAATCCGCAAACCTTCTTTGGCCTCTAACAGAAATTTGCACTTGTTCCGGGGGTTGGGTATGGACATATTCAGGGAGTCATCATCTGCGAACCACAAACTCTGATCTTTCTGGGGCCTTTTTATTTTGAATAGGCTGTGTTGGCAAAAACCCACACTTGGCTGTCAGGGGACAGTGTGTGTATGTCTGTGTGTAGGGGTGGGGGGCCAGCTGCCTGTGTGTCAGCGAGGGACCTTCAGCCTCGGAGGCTGCTGGCTCACTCCTCAGTCCTTAATCTCATTCGCAGTACCGGGCACCTGTGTCGCATGACCCCAAGACACTGGACTTGGTTCCCAGGCTTTCCCTGAGCCTTGGTAGTGGTTGCTGTGACCCCAGCTCTCCTCTTTCCTTGCAGGTGTGGTTTTGCCAGTTGGTCCTTTGACAAAGGAACCCAGACTGCTCTCCAGCTGTCAAAAACACACACACACGCATTTACACATGCACACACATACACATACAAGCACACATACATACATACATGCACACATGTGCACATATACACATGCACATGCATGTACATGCATGCTCACACATAATGCACACATGCATGCATGCACACATATATATGCATGTACAAGTGCACATGCATACACATGTGCACACACGACACATGCAACAAACACATGCACATGTGCACACTCACACAGAAACAGAGACACAACTCTCTTAGTGTGCTTACTCATTTACAGTTTGGCTCCAGTGTCCAATTATGCCAAAATAATTTCCTTATAAGACGGATATTTCAAAGAAAGCCTAACTGGGAGACAGAGGAAATATTAATATTTATTCAATGTTCACCAGACACACTGATAAGCAATTTAGATGGGTTATCATACAAAGTAAATTGAAAGCAATCAGAAAAAAATTAAATGTGGGGACCTGAGCAACAGGAGGTAGGTAGGTAGGTAGGTAGGGTGCTTGCCTTGCATGTGCCTACCCAGGTTTGATCCCTGACACCCCCTGTGGTCTCTCTCACCCTGCCAGCAATGGTTCCTGAGCACAGAACCAGGAGTAAGCCTCAAACACTGCCAGGTGTGAGCCCAAAACAATTTGTAAATGTTGCTAGCATCCAAGTATAGATGAAACTAAACTTTTGCGTGTGTGTTTATTTTGAATTCAGTTGACATACCCTTTTAAACTGCTTTTCATAATGCAACTTTTTCTCGGAGAGCCCGGCAAGCTACCGAGAGTATCCCGCCTGCACGGCAGAGTCTGGCAAGCTACCCATGGCGTATTTGATATGCCAAGAACAGTAACAACAAGTCTCACAATGGAGACGTTACTGGTGCCCGCTCGAGCAAATCGATGAGCAATGGAATGACAGTGAAACAGTGACTTATATGTACGTACACGTAAATATAGTATAATGTAAATATAGAATGTGTTTTATGCATCCTATAGCTGAATCACTAACCTGGCTCTGGCTCTACCATGCTCCCTGAGCACTGGCAGAGAGCACTGCCAGGAGCAGCCTTTAAGCACCAAGTGTCTGTGGCCCCATCCCTCCCCCAGCCTCCTCCCAGGTTGTCTTTTATGAAACACAATTTGGTTGGGTGGAAAGAAAAATAACAACAAGGCTAACCCAAACAACATTTGTTTCTTTAAAAAAAATAGTATTATTTTTTAATTTACCGAAAGGGGGAGAATAATGGGGTCAGAGCAATAGCACAGTGGGCAAGGTGCTAGCCTGTAGCCAATCTGGGTTCGAATCCCAGCTTCCTGTATGGTCCCATGACAACTGCCAGGAGTAATTCTTGAGCGCAGAGCCAGGAGTAAGCGCTGAGCACCGCTGGGTGTGACCAAAGGGCCAAGTACCAAGGAAGGGGAAAAACACGACTTTAGAGAACTGTCGAGTGATGTGTCCAAAGGGGAGGTGGCTGGATCCTCAGACTCTGGGTTGAGCTGCAGAGAAGCGGAAGGAGCCTCTCAAATATTGGGGTCATCTAGAGTTCACTGCTTCCCAGGGGGTCTCCAGGCCACCCCTGTGATCGAGGGCGGGGAGGGGTGAGCCGGGTGACTGTTCTGTCTCTCACTGTCTTACCTTCCTTCCCCAGGCAGTGCGGGGACCCCCGTGATGTTCAACAAGAATGGGGACGCCCCAGGTCGCTACGACATCTTTCAGTACCAGACAACAAACACCAGCAACCCCGGCTACCGTCTGATCGGACAGTGGACAGACGAGCTCCAGCTCAACGTAAGCCCCCGTGGGTGGGGCCTTCACCCATGCTTGTGGGGACAGGGAGCGGACACGGAGTTTGCTCGGGGGGACCAGCTGCCTCGGGCCGGGCGGCTAGTACCAGCTTCTGCAGACCTGGTGCTCCCTGACAGGCAGCTGGCATTTTGGTGGGTGGTCATGGCCAGTGATTCTGAGCATGGTGATGATGAGAGTGACAATGGCAAGAAACGAGTTGATTCTCTGCTGGACATTTTTATCTGCCCTGGAGTTCATGATCTCATGGCATCTGAGAGCCGCGTTGCCGGACCAGCGACCAGCTGATACTTTTCTGCTTTCCCCTGCTGCTTCTCTCTGCTGGCTGGCTTCTTCTTCCGTGCTCTTCATTCTCTATTTGTGGCAGTATTGTGGGCTTTCTTTTCTCCCTCTTAAAACGTGTTAGTGAGTCACGTGGGCTGATTCTGAGATTCAGTGTTAGCTGCTTCCTTTACCTTGGTTGCTTTTCTGCAAAACATGATCCTGAGTAAGTGCCACTTTCTCAGGCAGGGTAATGCCAAAGTTCCCTGCCTGAGACTATCAGAGCTCATCTGAACATTGGCTCAGCTTGAAGGTCATGAAGGTTATGTGCATGAAGGTCAAGCTCCTGCCAACAAAACTCTGGGGTGATTTTGCCCAAAACTTTGGGCAGAAATGAGTAATTCTAAGGAGGTTGTGGGAAGCAAGATGGTTGGCTTGAGCTCCCAGAGGAAGTGGAGACAATTTGGGGATTACGCATCTTGATGAGTTTTATCTAGCAGATGGAAGGAGGGACACTGAGTGTCACTGGCAAGGGCACAGATGGCATTGATGTGAACTGAAACGGAGAGAGTTTTCTTCCTCTTTGCAGTTGCAGAGTTTCTGTCTTGTTTCTGCTGAGGCCAGAGTGTCCAGACTTTGTCCTGTTCTCTTGGAGTCACGGGGTGATTCCCTCATGCTGATTTTTGTTCTCTTTGGAAGGTGTCTACATAAATGTCAGCTAGTAGTTCTTGTTATTGTTGCTGGTTTTTCTTGCTTTACTTTCTTAAGATTCCAATTCCAAGAGGCAGTGGTACACGTAAGATCACACACCAGTGCCCTGAAACATGCAAGATAGGATTATGCCAGAGGGGTTCTGAGACTGATCTCTGTGTGGCATTGAACTTGGAAATGACATTTATCAGGACTCAGCCAATTCACTGGGTAGAGATACCCCTTGTTCATCACTAAAACTTGAAAGAATAATGCATACACACAAATGACTTTTCCTTGTCCACCAAGGTCCTGCATCACCTGGATTCTGACAGGGAGACAGACTGATAGATGACAGGTACATAGATATTTACTGAGGGTCGAAATGCATCGGTTCTGACAGATCCTCACAGATGATTGAAGAGAGAGATGATGGATATAGATGATTGATAGACAGTTTGATGGATCCTAAGCAACTGTGATTATGAGGACTAAGAAGCCCCAAGTGTAGACATCCAGTGAAGCTCCTGGTCTAAGTGCCAGTCTGTCGAAAGCAGAGAAGACGCATGTCCCAGCGCGAGGCCGCAGGCAGGGAAAGGAATGGTCTTAGTCCATTTCCTTCTGTACTTCTGTTTCTTTCTATTCTATAGACATGCCCCCACCACATGGGGAAGAGCGATTGTCCACTCATCTGCCCAATGTCCATCTCATCTAGAAACAGCCGCCCCCGACTGTTTCACCATAGATTGGAACACTCTACGGCCCTGTCAAGTTGAAACATAAAATTAACCATTTTGAGCACTTTTCTAGATAATTTCTTTTGTTGTCACTTTTTTTTATATAAATTTATTTGTTCAATTACGGTGAGAACAGTTACAAAGCTTTCAGGTTTAAGTCTTGGGACCTGTCCTTTCACCAAAAACCCCAGTATACTCCCCATCCCACACCCTCCCCCTACCTGTGTGGCAGATGATTTCCACATTCTCTCTCTCTCTACTTTGATTACATTCAGTATTTCGACACCAGACCCACCATTATTACTTGGGATTTTCCCCCACACTCAGGCCTGCCGAAAAGACAACATTAGAAAGTTTGTTTTCTGTTGCTGATTATGAATAACATGTGATGTCACATGGCCATGACAGAGATTTCTGCCAAAAGCCATTGGGTTCTGAGATTTGTTTATGCGTCTCTGGGATCATGAGCATTAGGCAGTTTGATTAGTAGCAGGAGGGGCCCTTTGTGGGCAGAGACTTGGGGTCTCATTGGGGTGGGGGAGGACAAGGACTGGCTCCACCCCCATCCCGTGATGCTCCGCGTGTCTCGTCACTGCTGGCCCAGACCTGACTATCCAATGGCCTCTGAAATATGGCAGCCACCGAGCTGCCAAGGGGAATAGGCAGAAGGACGACACCGTTTCCCACCTGGGGTGGCCCAGCCCTGGTAACCTAATGCAAACTCCGGATGCATTTTTGCCAAAAGCCGCTGGGTTCCGAGATTTGTTTGTGCGTCTCTGGGATCATGGCCGTTAAGCAGCTTAATCAGTAGCTGGAGGGGCCATTTGTGGGCTGTCATCACTTTCTGAGCTGGACATTATGCCATTAGCCATGACCAGCATGGACCGAGGCAACACTTTAGGCCTGTGAGAGTGAGGCTCATGTCCTTGGTCACCAGAAACATGCTAAGGCTTTCCAGCTTTGAGCCCTGTGTGCAAAGTGGGTATGTGAGTGTGTGTGCACATTTGCTGTGTGAGAGTGTGGTGCATGTTGTGAGGGTATATGTGTTAGAGTGTGTGTTAGTATGTGAGCGTATGTGCACATGTGTGCACCCATGTGTATGTATGTGAACGAAGCATTCACTGGCCCACCACCTTCTTCACCCACTGCCCTGGCCCTCACTGCCTGTCCCTGCCCAGCTCTCTCTGTCTTGGGCTTCTTAGCCCAAGGTGGTGGTGGGCTGGCACAAACATTGGGCCCCAAGGGTGCTGATGTGATGTCCCAGGAAGATCAGAGGCAGACCACCGGGGCAGCCGTGGCTGGGATGAAGGCAAGAGCAAGAGCCAGGAGCAGCTCATCTGGGCAGGATGGAAATGCCCCCAAGAGGGGAGAAACCCACCATGCTTCAAAGAGGCAGCCAGGGTCTCACCAGGCCCACCTTCCCAGACCTGACTCCCGGGAGGGAGAGTTGACAAAACGCCCACGCCCCTTCTGTCTGCTACAAAGATGGCAGCCTCTCCCTCATCCCCAGTGAAACTTGGAGCCCACAGTATAGCCGAGTCCCGCTTCCCTTCACTTTAGGTCAGCAACACTCCCCTAACCCAGCCCCCCCGTCCCTACACAGCACAACAATATTCCCATTGGCCATAAAAGGTCAGAAAAGGAAGGATCCAATTCCAGATCCTGGGGTTGGATTTACCCAGGAAAAACCACCCTTGATCAGAGATTCTGCCCCTTCATTGCTGGGGCCACGGGAGCCAGCACCACGATCAGGGACTTAGTCCAGCGGGTAAGATGCTTACCTGGCACATGACCCCACTGGGTAAATTGCCCAACATTGCACCATAACCCCTAAGCACCACCAGGAGTGATCCTTGAGCACAGAGCCAGGAGTAAGCCCTAAACAGCACCAGGTGTTGTCCAAAATCCAAAACACAATAAAAGGAAAGAAAGTTATCACCCCCCCACCCCCGAGCCTCAGCACTCTGCTCTTTAGCTTCTCCAATCAATAAAATCTCGCTTGGGGTTCAGAGGTCTCTGGAGCCTTCATAAATTCTTTTGTGAATCACCCCAAGGGCCTGTTCTTGCCTCCAACAAAATCGTCCTGAGCTCCTGGCGCCCACGCCCTGCTGACCTAGCCAAAGCGGGGTTTTATTAGGTGTCGCCTGTGTGGTTCAAAGAGGAACCACAGCGGATTAATGTGGGATGAGCCCGGGTCTCTGGAGCAGGGGATCGGGCACTATAGACCAGGAAATGACATGCACACATCTGTCTTTATAGCGTGGCCCGGGGCCAATGTGAAATCTCGGGCAGGCATCATTAGTTTGCATATGGAAGCATGTCCAGACAGCCCTGGTCAACTTCAGGGTCTGTCCGGAGGCCCTAAGCCCACTGTATTGAAAAAGCACCAGCTCTGTTTTCACTTCTGTGAGGTTTGGTTGTGTCCTTTATGAGCACTATGTTGGGAGGGCCAGAGAGGCAGGAAAGGAAGTAAGCCTCTTGCCGTATGTACGGCTGGTCCCAGTTCCATCCCTGGCACTCACCGCAATGTCCCCAGAGCCCAAAGACCGGGAGTAGTCTTTGGGCACCAGTAGGTGTGACCCAAACAGCAACATTTTTTTAAACTGAATTAGCTATTCAGCAAGTTTTTGGGGTTGGGAGTTATTTGTATCCCGTGGTATGAGGTATTGGGATTTCAAGTCCATCGCCTTAACCACTCGGCCACGACTACACAGATGCTGGAGCCATAGCACAGCGGGCAGGGCATTTACCTTGCATGCAGCCGACCTGGGTTTGATTCCTCCGTCCCTCTCGGAGAGCCCAGCAAGCTACTGAGAGTATCTCGCCCGCACGGCAGAGCCTGGCAAGCTACCCGTGGCGTATTCAATATGCCAAAAACAGTAACAACAAGTCTCACAATGGAGACGTTACTGGTGCCCGCTCAAGCAAATCGATGAGCAAGGGGATGACAGTGACAGTGACAGTGACAGTGAGGTATTGGGAAAGGCACTGAATACACCAGACACAAACCAGTGTGACCCTTGGCCTCCCACGACTGACTGCTGTTGCCATGTGGCTCCAGGGGTGGAGTTACATGCAAACATGGACGGGTGTGTGGGTATCTTAAAGTACAAGGTATGGGCTGGGGGACGGTCTGAGTGACGCAGCCACTGATCTTTGTACAGAGAGGTAGGAGGAGGCCTGGGGACCTACAGGGCACGAACCCAGAGGCCATGAGACAGTGTTGTCTACTCTGTGCATGGAGGAAGCAGTAAGAATATTCAGAGGGGAATGGCAAAATCCCAGCCAGGAGTCACGGGGACATTCCCTGCTGGGCAGGCGAAGGACTGAGGAGAGCGGGTGGGGCAGACACTCTTGGATCAGGAGAAGCAGAAGCCGAGCTTTGCTGGGCTGGCAGGACAGTCCCCACGAAGGTGCCTGCCTGTGAGTTGAGATGCACTGGGACAGCACGTGACATTTGGAAGCCTGAGCAGTGGGAAGAGTCAGTTCCCCTCCTGCTTTCATTTACTCAGATCGACGAGGTGAAGATGAACAGGCTATCTCAAACAATCACAGGACAAACAAACAAAAAAACAAACAAACAAGCAAAATAAACCCCGAGAAGCAGTGGGAGGAAAGATTTGACCCAATCCATCAGATAAAGGGTTGACATCCAAGATCTATAAAGCACTCAGAATTCAACAACAAAGTAACTGCCAGCCCCACCCAAAAATGGGGCAAGTTGATGAATAGACTTTTCCCCACAGAAGACATTCGGGTGGCCAAGAGGCTGTCACTGTCACTGTCATCCTGTTGCTCATCAATTTGCTCGAGCGGGCACCAGTAATGTCTCCATTGTGAGACTTGCTGTTACTGTTTTTGACATATCGAATATGCCACGGGGAGCTTGCCAGGCTCTGCCATGCGAGCGAGATACTCTCAGTAGCTTGCTGGGCTCTCCAAGAGGGACAGAGGAATCAAACCCGGGTCAGCAGCATGCAAGGCAAACGCCCTGCCTGCTGTGCTATTGTTCTAGCCCAGGCCAAGAGAGGCATGTGAAAATAATGCTCATCATCATTCATGTTTAGAGAAATGCAGATCAAAACAACACTGAGATATCCTCTCGGGCCAGTGAGAATGGCACGTGGTGAGTAAGTCGGCTGTTGGCGGCGTTCCTCATCTATTGCTGGTGCTGATGAGACTGACACTTACAGAGCCGTGAGGCTGGACTTCCCAAATGTTAAAGTATCAACGCTCAGCCAATGTGTTTGAACTAAAATCAAGGGCTGAAGCGATAGTGCAGCAGGTAAGGTGCTTGTCTTGAATGCAAACAGCCTCGATTTGATCCAGTACTGTAAATGGTCCCCTAAGCCCTGCCAGGAGTGATTCATGGGCACAGAGCTACATATTAGCTCTGAGCACAGAGCCAGGAGTACGCCCTGAGCTCAGGAAGATGCATTCCCCCACCCCAAGTAAACATTTACTTTTAAAATTCTTGCACACTAATTAGAATTTTGGGTCTTGGGCATTTAAAGACACAAAACAAATCACTGTTTATATGTTTTTTTAAATTATTTTTGTGGTGTTTGGTTAGGGGCCACAACCAGCTGTGCTCAGGGCTTCCTCCTGGCTCTGTGCTCAGAGCTCAGTTCTGGTAGTGATTGGGGGTCCATATGGGGTGATGGGGATTGAATTGGAATCTTTCACATGCAAGGCAAGTGCACACCACCTATGTCATCTCTTTGGCTACCCAAATCACTATTTAATCAAATTATATATCCCCACTTACATACCTCATTATAAAACTCCAGAGAAATCCATGGTTTCATAGTTGCAACAGTCAAGCAATGTTTTAAAATGTAATCACATTCCTGTTTACCGTGAGAAATGGGATAATGGATAGCCATAATCTATGTTGGAAAAAGGAAAATATGCAAGTTGTCAAAATCTACTTCTTGCTCATCTTCAATTTGATGGCCTCTTTCATGGAATCACTTTATTGCACATCATAATTAATGGCTCTTATTTTATAATTTATAGCTTTGTTGATAGTAATTAGGATGGCAGTTTTTAAAGTTGACTTGATTAAATGAGTCTGAGACTCAGCTCCACTCCTTCTAGCTGGATTACAATGGAAACAATTTAATAAGGTTATTAGTAGTATTAAATGTAACAATATATGCAATGTACTTAGAACCTGTGCTTTGCACCTAGTAAATATTCAATAAACATTAACCTCAAGAGCAACAACACCAGAGCAGTTTAATATCCCTAATTCATCACATCGTCCATAACTTCAAAATGTCAACTTCTACTGCTTCGGTGGATTATTTTTCTTTATTCTCCAGCACCTTAGCATAATATCTAGAATATAAAAATGACTTGTCAGAAATTATATACATAAGTGGATGAACAAGGATTTTAATTATATATAAAGTGAGGTGGAACTTGTCATTTTGGACTTTGACTTCTCAGAGTGGATATTGGATGGATTCCTGAAACAGTTTAGCCAGAATCCTCCCCATAGCTCTGCTCTGAGATTCGGGGGACTCACCCCGCTTCACCCTGGAGAGCTGGATGGGGTCTTGTAAGCGTCTCCAGATTGTACCAATGTACTGTTTGGTCTCTCGTGAACAACAAGACCAGTTAGGAATACAGCAGAGAGGCGGCAGTAGAATTGGTTTCCATTCCATTTTAGTTGTCGGTATGTCTAGCCCACCGGGGGTTACGTGAGAACGTGGGGGTGCTTTGCTCTTGAGGGACCCAGTAGGTCACTTTTGTTTGGGAGAGAGTGACAACTAATCTCATATCGACACCAGTTCTGCTTCTCACCTGCCTCTGGACCTTCTCGCGCTCCCGAGAGCGAGGGTGAGCGGCACTAGATCTCAGAGCAGGTCTGCCTAGGACCCTCCCCCTGCCTGGACTCTGGGCCAGTGGCTCAGGACAAGGCCGGCTTTTCTGGAGAGATGGCGTCGATCTTGACAGTCGAGTGAGGAGAGTCATTTCCCCACGCCATCATCTATGAATCTGCATGTAGATCGCAGTCAAAACATTCTCATTGTCCGGCTGAGGTTAGAGAATAAAATTCTTTTTTGTTTTTTTTTTGGGGGGGGGGGTCACACCTGGCGATGCACAGGGGTTACTCCTGGCTCTGCACTCAGGAATTACCCCTGGCGGTGCTCAGGGGACCCTATGGGATGCTGGGATTTGAACCCGGGTCGGTCGCGTGCAAGGCAAACGCCCTACCCGCTATGCTATCACTCCAGCCCCTAGAGAATAAAACTTTTAATCCAAAGAGCAGGTATGTTGAACACAAACAAAGAACCAGTTCTTGCCTGTTTAGTAAAATCAAGAAATGTCATCGTCATAACACAAACTGGGTCTTCTCTTTGAAATGCCAGCCATGGATTCATCTATGTGCCCTCGTGGGGTCACAGCACAGCTTCCCACATCCACAGCCACACTCCCCCAGGTCACCCCAGGCCCCCCCACACCCCCCTGCCTCACTCCCACTCGGACCCCTCAGGTCTCGTCCTCGCTGCAGACGGAGCTTTTGCTCTTCTCCGTCTCATGCTAGGTTTAGGGCACCTTTCAGCTCGGTCCCACTAAGTTTGCACCTACGCTGGCTTTTAATGATGGGCTCTGGAAATTGGTTTGTAAACTCAACAGTGACAAGGGACCCTGAGTGTGGAGAAGGAGTAAGCTCTGAGAATTGGTGGCCATTGTCTCCCTCACTCCCCGCCCTCAAACTTAAGTCAACAGGAATTCCCCAGTCGTGTTAGAGACCCCACGCAGGCATGAAGTACTCATCATCCTGTTCTTCAGAGGGCCGGTAGACGTGGTCTGTGAACAGACACCCGTGGGGAAGCAATGTCTGTGTGGGGAGATGACTCTGTCCATATTTGGAAGCACGCCGAAGGTTCCCCTGTGTTGTCAGCGTTTCTCCCGGTGACCAGTGGTGTAGAACTGCTTTCTGTTGAGGAGTGTCTGGAAGATGAATGGTATTTACAGTTGTCAATATGGTGCCACGAACGTGCTCACGGGAAACCCAAGCCCCCAGAAGTCCCTGTTTGCATTGCAGGCACCAAGTGCCTCGTCCGTGCGTTAGTAGACAGCTCCGTTCTGTGAGGAAGAAATTAGCTTGCGGGACTGTCTCCAATCTGGGCCAAGCAGACAGGAGAGAAGGAATCACGAGCAGGATGTGAACTCAGCCCCCAGCACAGACCCCCGTCATCACCAGTGGGAGGGACACGCAGTCTCAGACTCTGCCTGAGTGTTTGCCGTGGGCATCAGTGAGTTCCTAGAAGGCGCTACTCTGCAAGAATGGAGGAATTCACTTCTCAAGTCCTGGGAGACGGTCCTATATCCCAGGACAACAGCCCATCTGGTGCCCAGTGCCTCTTGGTAAGTCCCTTGACAGCCCTGAACCCCAGTTCCTTTACGTGTTGAAGCAATTCAACCCCAGCATTGCAGAGGATCCCCTGAGCTCCACCAGGACTGATCTCTGAGCACAGAGCCAGGAGTCAAACCTGATGAAGCAATTAATCCAGTGTGGCCCAAACACTCCATCCACAAACAAAGCCAAGTGTTTAGGGGACTGTATGGTGAGGTATTTGCTGATCAACGGGGGTCCGAGACGTGTGCTTCCGCTGCTCGGGTCAGCTCTCTGTGTCTCTGTGGTTGCTGCAATTGTGGAAACGCCCTCACATGGTATCACGCTCCTGCCCCGCCTTCTCCCGGTCAGAAGGCACCAGGTTCTTTCCGGGGCTGCAGGAAAATGTCTCAGCCTCAGCAACATCCATGCCAGAGGATGTCACTGAGGAACGGAATCCCTCCCTTTAATGTCAGTGCGGGTCACCCAACTTCCGGAAGCACTTCTCCGTCCCCTTCTCCACCCTCAAACCCACAAGGCAGGGGCGTCTCCCTCCGGCCCCTCAACCTTCCCACTGGCACTTCTGTTGCCTCTTTCGTGTGGAGGGTGAGCGGATCTAGATGGACTGCCCAGACAATCCAAGATCATCTCCAGTTTTAAGGTGCTGCCTTTATCGACAAGGCTCCTTTGCCACGGAAGTCACACATTCTATTAGACTGTGGGAGTCGGGGGGGGGGGGACAAATTGCGTTGCTCTGTTTTGAGAGTCTGGGATCCTGTAGGATTACAGACGCCCTGTGCTGGTTGGCCCTATAGTGCCTTATCGTGGTTCTTTTTTTATTGCCTGGTTTTGTTTCTCCGGTCTACACATCCTGCTGCCCTTGGCATCACTCTTAAATGCAGGCTTAGGGGGGCGGGGTAAGCAGATCTGAGCTGTATTGCAGCCTCGTGGACCAAGACCTCTTGGTAACTAATGGGGCCCCTCTGTTTGGCTGATGATGGTCAGATCACAGGCCTAGGTGAGTCTGGGCTAGAAAACTCTCCAAAGGATCCTGATTCAATGACAAGCAGACAGAAGGATCTGTGGAGAGGGAGAAGGGATGAATGATTGACAGGAAGAGTTGAAGAGGCCCAGACTTTGAGGCCTGGACAAGCTGAGGTTGGAGTTCTGGGTTCCTCCAAGGCTTCCCAATGATAACTCCTGGGGTTGTGCAAAGGGGAGCGACAGCTTAATGGACCCCATGTTCTTCATCTTTGGGGGTCTATCCTTGAACATACTGATGGAGGCTTCCTGAACATCGTACCCCCTTAATTAACAACTTACTTCCCATTAATTCTCCCTCTTCATCTAAAAACATTTAATATTTTATTTTCCTTTTCTGATTTAGCCCCCAAATTCCTGAGACTTCTGCTTTCCTCATATCGGACCATCTGTCCTTCCTTCCTTCCTTCCTTCCCTTTTTCCTTTCGTCCTTCCTTTCTTCCTTCCTTCCTTCCTTCCTTCCTTCCTTCCTTCCTTCCTTCCTTCCTTCCTTCCTTCCTTCCTTTTTTCCTTCCTTCCTTCCTTCCTTCCTTCCTTCCTTCCGTCGTCCTATTATTTATCATATTTTCTGTGTTCATCTCTCTCTTTCTCTCTCTCTCTCTCTCTCTCTCTCTCTCTCTCTCTCTCTCCCCCCACACCCCCCCCCTTCAATCAGGGCTCATTTCTGCCTCTGTGTTCACTCCTAGCAGGGCTCAGGGACTCTATGTGGTGCTGGGGATCAAACCCAGATTGATCGTGTGCAAAGTACACCTTCCCACTGTACTATCTCTCTAGTCTATTGGTTCTTCTTTTAGTGACAGAGAAGAAATACAGAAATTGCTACTCCTTAATGCTAGTAAGGAATTCACCCACACAGGAACTGGCATTTTCATTGCTGGTTACGTCCTGGCCTCCACCAGCCCGAGAGAGGGCCAGAAGCCATCAGACAAACAGTTACTAGGTCGACCTTTGGGGGTATGCATCGCCAACAGTGCCCCTGGGCTGTCTGAGAAAGGGAGCTCAGAGAAGCTCAGAGATCTGACTGAGGGAGCCGGGGTCAGTCCCGAGAGGAGGGTGGCTGCAGAGCTTCGTGTCTGTGGCACCAGCGAAGGTGGGGGCCATCCTCGAAGGCAGGGCTCAGCACACCGTGAGTGATGGTTGTCTTGATAAGGAAGTTCCTACGCATTATGTGAGATCGGGGTTCTCAGGGCTGGGTCGGGGAGACGTTCCCCAAGAAACGGTGTCAGATCCATAGCTGTTTCCTAGGCGGGACCTTCTTGAACCCGTGCATCATCTGCGTGTGGCTTACTTCTTTGATCCTACGGAGTTGGGTGTTGGCTGGCAAGTGGTTCTGAAGAGGGGGATGGAACGAGGCTACAGCAAACAACCGCCAGGCCACTGCACTGGGACAGCTCCAGAAAGGGGCGGGAGGCACTTCTCGCCACAGGCCGGGATATTCTACTCAAATGCCACCGGCCATGGGGGAGAGTGGGAGCCACCCACCCTTTCTGGCCCCCTTAAGCCTCCAGACTCCACACAGCACAGCCCGGCTGACGGTCCAGCCCGGCCCCTCCCGTGCCTTCCACGGGAGCCATGACTCTGGCTGGCCAGTGTCCTCTCTCTGCAAACTGTCTGTCCCCAGCAGGGGCCTCCTTGAACCCTCTGTCTGTCTGTCCGTGCCCCAGTGAGCCCCTCTGTCACGTCTCCTCAGGCCACTCAGGGAGCTGTTTAGCCCCTGCACTCTTTCTCTGACGCGGGTTACCGAGCATCCTTCTTAGCAGCAGAACGGGGTCGCCCTGACTTCCTGCATCCTTGAAACCCGCCAGAAAGAGGCTCGGGCAGAACACAGGGGAGGGTTTACTGGGGCTTAAGTTGGTGGGTCTGGGGGCTGGAGCGATAGCACAGCAGGTAGGGCGTTTGCCTTGCACGCAGACCCGGGTTCGACTCCCAGCATCCCATATGGTCCCCGGAGCACTGCCAGGCGTAATTTCTGAGTGCAAAGCCAGGAGTAACCCCTGTGCATCGCTGGGTGTGACCCAAAAAGCAAAAAAAAAAAAAAAAAAAGTTGGTGGGTCTGGGCCCCTCCCACGCGCCCCGTCCTCTCCTTTGACCCAATTATGATGTCATTCACCCTGTCTCCTGATGCCCAGCTCAGATCACAGTGTCTTGGACCGGCCCCTCACCACCTGCCCACCTCCCTGGACAGTGACCGTGTCCTGTCCCTGCTCTGCTCTCTGTCCAGTGCTCCTGGTCTGGAGCCCTGTTGCCTGTGTCCCTGCTGGCTCCTGCGGTCCTGTAGTCTGTCACCGGCCCTCGCTGGGGTCATGCCTAGAGTGTCTTTCCCCACTGGGCTTTCTTCGGTCTTGGCCACATGCAAGCAAGTGGGTGAGACCCCTGCTGCCCTGCGTCTCTGGGCACTAGTGACAGGGCAGGGCCAGGGGCTTCCTTTTTCCTCTTCAGATCACCCACGCCCCCATGATCTACTTTGACTGGAGACCTTGAGGTAGGTGAGACGGAAATGACCGGCTACAGTCATTAGCTTCTCTGACACCCTCCCTTCCTCTCCCATTGTAACATCCGGTCTGTAACACTGTAGCGCTGTCATCCCGCTGTTCATCGATTTGCTCCAGCGGGCACCAGTAATATCTCCATTGTGAGACTTGTTGTCACTGTTTTATGCTACAGGTAGCTTGCCAGGCTCTGCCTTGCGGGCAGGATATCCTCGGCTTTTCGAGAGGGATGGAGGAATCGAACCCGGGTGGGCCGCGTGCAAGTCAGACGCCCTACCCACCGTGCTATTGCTCCAGTCTGGTCCACAAATAATAAACGTATCTCACTGAAAATGAATCAAAGAGAAACAAAATGAAACTGCAGCCAAGCAGTAGATTTTCTCCAGGTCTTGGGGAACCAGGCACTTCCTGCCCTGCGCCCTTAGGGAGACACCCCGCTGATGTCCCGGGCCAGGATGAAGTGTCCTGGGCCGCTGCCCACATGCACACACAGCTAAGGAGGAGGTGCCGTCCCTTATGTGGCCGGTCACTGGTTCTTAAAGCCTCAGGGGAGGTTTTGGTCAGTTCCAAGTGGGAGCATAAGAAGGATCCGGAACCAGGATGCCGGCACGGCTGCAATGGAAAACAAAGCCATGGGAATTTGTCCCTGAGTAAAACACTCTCTTGACTCATGGCGGGCCGCGATTGTAACGGAGCCTTCACCGTGAGCTAATAGGCCGCGAGGGCCTTTATCTTAGCGGGGACCGCGGTGCCTGCCGTTTGAAATCACACTCTGAAAGCCAGCGCCAGCACGTTGATGGATACGCGTCCGAGCGCTAAGTGGCTCTTTGAAATCGCCCCGAATCCTTTATGCTTCACTAAGAAGGAGGCATCATCGGCGTTGGTAAATTGTCAGTTTCATGATTTGTGCGCATATCTCCTGCTAGTTAATTTTTTTCCATTAAAGGTATAGATCACCTTGGCTATAAATGCCAGTTTGCAGGATTCAATCAAGATTGCCACATTAGGATGTCAGGAGTCTGGTGGGAAGGGGTGGGGCGAATCAGTCTCCTCGCTCATCACTGTTATTGTTACACAAATGAGTGTCATTGCCGCTTGAACTGACTGTCTGTTATAAGAGGCTTGGGCAGCAGGCAGGCTGATTTGCTTTCCGGTCCTTGGCTTGCAACGTGTGGCAAAAGTAGATTTCACTGTCAACTGTTCACGTGGTAGATCCAGGCTAGAGGCGTTTTCAGAGTGGAATATTGAAGGTTCAGGGACTCCGAGTCAACGGTCGCCTTTGACTGGTCGCTGGACAGCCATATTGAATTATGTTTTTCAAGGGACCGAGAACCAGAATGAGTGATAGTGTTGTTTTTAAGCAGAAAAGACTCATTCTGCTGTGTCATCTTTTCAAATCTGCTCTAATTTTTCCTTCTGGAAAACTGAGAGGAATAAATAGGTGTTAGGGCACCTTGTTAACCGAGGTCATTTAGGAGGAATATGTTCTGAGAGTTAACCAGCAGGGTCTTATTATTATTAATAATGATTAATGATTAAATTCAATAGTACATTTAACAATATTTAATAAAATTTAATAAATTTAATAATAATAAAATTAATAATAATAATCTAGAACCAGTAAAGAGTGGCTGCTAAAATCCCAGGGCTAGGACGAATGGAGACATTACTGGCTCCCACTGGAGAAAATCGATGATTAACAGGATGACAGTTACAGTGATACAGTGATACATTGATTTTATTTTAATGAGTCACCATGAGATACAATTACAGACTCACAAACTCGCATGATTACATTTCCGTCATACAGTGTTCCAGTACTCCTCCCTTCACCGGTATCCATTCTCCATCACCACTGTTTCCAGTATCCCTCCCGCCCCCCTCATCCTACCCCCCACCCTCACCTCGCCTCTGTGGCAGGCAATTCCCTCTTACTCTCTCACCCTTCTAGACATTAGAAAAAAAAAAAAACCAAAAAACAGGGTCTTTGGACTTGACTGCCTCTGCTGGTGTTTGTGTGAGCCGCATCAGCAGTGCTCTGCGCTCAGGAGCGCCCCCTGGCGGTGCTCAGGAGCAGATGGGGTGGGAGGCATGCAAGGCACGCCCTGCCCCGCGGGCTCGCCTGGACCTGAGCTGCCCGTGCCCAGCCCCTTTGCCCCCTTTCCAGCGCGTCTGCTGCAGCCCCTGATAGTTCTGTGTCTCGCGGCCAAGGTCCACCCCTGAGCAGGACACGGGGAAGACCCAGCAGCCTCGGGCTTCGGGACGGATGATCGCGCTGGGGGACGCATGTCCTGGGCGTGCAGTTGACCCTGGCTCTGTCCCCGGCCACGGGACCCCTGATTATATCGAGTGGCTCAGAGGGGTCCTCAGGCCTCCGGAGTGCTCCCGACGCAAACCGGGCGGAAGGCGGGGTTGGAGGGCGCGTCCCTCTGTGCGGAAGAGGCCCCTGTTTCCCAGAGCTCTGGGTCCGAGATTGGGGACGGTCAGCCCGGGAGCCGTGGAAGCTACCAGAGTGCTCAAACCGGGCCCTGCCAGAGCCCGGGGCAGCCCAGCCCTGGGAGGGCACGGGGGAGGGGCCGGTCCGCTGAGAGCAGCGCGAGAGCCAGGAAGCCCGGGACTGCGCCCCTGCAAGCCACCCAGCCCCTTTCCCGCGTTTCCAGCATACAGGTTCCAGGAGAAGACCCGTGTCCCCGTGGGAGGGCATGTGGCCGCGGGCCTCTGGCCCACCTGCCTTCCTGGTGGTCCTTCCCCTTCGCTCGCTCCCTGGGCCAGGCACAGGCAGCGCTGTCCAGTGCCCAGGCGTTTCCGGGCCCAGCTGTGCCTGAGGCGAATGGAAGGGCCCGGTGGGGTCCTACCCCACTGACCAGGAAGGGGCCACGTGTCCCTGGACTCCCCCCCCTTGCCCCGCCACGCACAGGTTCTGCTCCCTCCACACATGGGCCGTGGGGAAGGTGCTGGGCGCGTAATTGCTCATGGAATTAAAAATTTATGTTGGCCGACTTATCAAGTCGACGTTTATTTTTCGGCAGTGAGATGAATGGGGCCTCTGAAAAGGAAAGGGAGAGAAAGAAACATGGGATTTAATCAGTAAATATCTGTGCGAGTGCCCTGCCTGCTGCCAAAGGGGTTTATTGCAAATACTTAATAACCAGGAAGGCCTGGGGACCAACCGGTCATTCAGTCACCAGCCTGCTGCTGCTGGACGGAGCCCCGGCACAACCCACCTGCCCCGCCGGGCCATCGAGTTGCTGCCGTGTCTGTGCAGGCTCGGGGTGTTCTGAGAAAAAGCCGGGGACGCGGAGAGGGGCTGGTCATATGCACACCCTCTCGTATGAGGGCGTTGTCGTATTTTCACAGCTCCCCGCTTGTTCTTGTGCACGTGACTGCACATGAGCCGTCTCTGTCCACTCCTGGACGGGCAGCTACCTCCACGACTCTCTGCTGGAGCTCCCGGGGCTCCTGTCCCAGCAGCCCCCGACAGTGACTGCAAAGAGCCTCCAAGAGAAGCGGGCAGCACTGCGGGTCCAGGTCAGTCATCAGCAGGAACCGAAACGGGGGGGGGGGGGTAGGGACCCTGAGAGTGGCATTGTGGGAGCACTGAGCCCCTTGCCTGCAGACGCCGCCGTGGGGGTGGGGTCCCAGGCCCCTCGAGCACGGGCTCCACCCAGGCCTATGCCCAGGGACCTCTGCATGGTCATCACTTGGATGGACAGTGCATGCCGTAGACTCGGAGTCCCTCCTGCCCTGTGCCAGGCAAGAAAGCTGTGCACTGGGCCCAGGAGCTACTCGGAAAGGGGGCAGACACCCCAGCACCACGACCCCACAGCTCCTGTTCCCAGTCACCGTCTGTAGGGCTTCTCCCCCCTCCCTTCGTTTAAACACCGTGATTTGTGGAGTTGCTCATGATCGTCTGTCCCAGGCATTCAGTGTTCCAGCCCCAACCCCAGCATCACAGTCACCTTCCCTGGACCGTTGCACCCATCTTCCCAATCACCCCTGAAGCCTGCCCCACAGCAGACCCGCAGTAATTCATTATATGTTGCCTTTTACCACCAAGTGGCTGATGGGATGATCAAAAAATGCTTCAGTGAAAGAAAATGTGTAAAAATTGCTGTGTCTCACCGTAGGAACATGAAACCCTTGTCTGAGGGTTTACGAAGCTGCTGTTGCAAGTTAAACCTTCTGTACATGTTCCTGTTAGTCGAGATTAGTCGGCTTCTACATTACATCCCGTTCCATCTGGTGTGCTCCTACTGGGACATTAGCATCGTAGAGTTCGGTGATGACACTCGACTGTGAATGTGGTTACATGCACCAAAAAATCTTCTTGTATCACTTGTATCACTTGTAGTCCTGTTGATCTTCGATTTGCTCGAGCGGGTGCCAGTAACATCTCCATTTGTCCCTGTCGAGAGCTAGTGTAGCCCAATGATACCTGCTCGCTCCAGGAACAGAAAGAGCCTCAAATTGTTCACTCAGAGATTTGAAAAAATCTATAATATTTAACTGGGCAGTCTGGCTGGCAAAGTGTTGGGGTGCGGATGTAGTTGCCAGGACTTTGGTTGGGAAAGAACATGGCCCAAGGTCCTGCCAAGATCACGCCAGAGGTATCAGCTGGCACCGGGTATTTGAAAACCTTTTGTGACTAGTTCACTTCTTTTGAGATTTTTTCTTGAGTCTCTGAGGCAGGGCAGGTGGGTGGGCTTCCTTGGCGGCAGTGGTGGGGTGTGGGCGTGGCTTGGCAGGGCTTCTTTCTGAGACAAAGGGAGAGAGTCTGGCTGAAAATATCCTGGAGCCACCCCAGCTGCCCAACTGCTCAACCCTGCCCTGACTCAGACACCCGGGAGCAGTCCTGGGGTAGAGCACTTGCCCTGCCCTGCGTCCTCATGCCGTCCATGCTCCCATGCGGTGGCAGAGGGGCCAGGTGAGTCTGGGCACCCCCTGGGGCTCTCAGGCTGCAGAGCGTCCTAGCAGGGCTGTTGGGGGCTGCAGCAGAGGTGGGGAGACCGGCCCGTCCATCACGGGCCTCGAGGGTCAGGCAGCAGCCTGGGATCTGTAGGCGAAGTTGCAGTAATGGAAACGGAGCAGGCCAGCCTTGGCTGACCCCCGTCAGCCCCAGCAGGAGGAGGGTCCGAGTCGTCCCTGCCAGGCACTACTCAGGCCCGAGTCTAAGACCTGGAAGAATCAGAGTGTGGGAACGCATGAGCCCAGCTGCCCCGCATGCGCCCTGGCAGGGAGGGAGAGAAGCAAGTCTCGGGGTGGCTGGAATAAAGGTGGGCTTCCGGGGCTGGAGCGATAGCACAGCGGGGAGGGTGTTTGCCTTGCACGCGGCCAACCCAGGTTCGATTCCCAGCATCCCATAGGGTCCCCTGAGCACTGCCAGGAGTAACCCAGGTGCATCACTGGGTGTGACCCAAAATAAAAAGAAGAAAAAAAGGGGGGGGGCTTCCAGATTGTTCCGGGGCTGAGCTTAGACTTCAGAGTGGAAAACACGTGCCGAGAATTCCACCTCGCCAGGGTGCTGCCAGGGGAAGGGAGAGCCAACCTGCCCGTGATGGGTGGGCAACGCTGTTGCCAGTCCTGGCGGGCACCTTGTAGGATGCTGCTTGTTGCCAGCTGTGGACACTTGCTGGTGAGTACTAGGGGATGGATGCAGAGTGAGCCCCAGGGGAGGGAGGCCACCCCTGCCCATCACCCCGGCCCCGAACCCTGTGCCATGCGAGAGGTGACTGTGACGCCCAGGGGTCAGCCCCATGCTGGGAGAAACACCGACTCACACCACAGGGGTCACAGGTGAGCTGAGCAGGTGCTGACCCTGGCGATGGCCTCATGTCTAGTACGTCATGGTGGGGGTCAGGACCCCCAGCGGGCATGGGACCATGCGAGGCTCACAACAAATTTGGCAGGTTAAATGTTTCTGTACATGCAACAACCAAAAATGAATTTGAAACCAGCCACAAGGTGACTACGAGGTGTCTCCGTGGCCCCCATGGCCTTGCATTTCCCAGTGGAAAATGAATCCTGAGTGGCAAAGTTTTAGAAGCCCCAGGGGTGGGGCTGGAGCAACAGCACAGTGGGGACGGTGTTTGCCTTACACAAGGCTGATCCAGGTTCGATTCCCAGCATCCCATAGGGTCTGTTGAGCACCACCAGGAGTAATTCCTGAGTGCAGAGCCAGGAGTAACCCCTGAGCATCTCTGGGTGTGATCCAAAGCAGAAAAGAGAAGAAGAAGAAGAAGAAGAAGAAGAAGAAGAAGAAGAAGAAGAAGAAGAAGAAGAAGAAGAAGAAGAAGAAGAAGAAGAAGAAGAAGAAGAAGAAGAAGAAGAAGAAGAAGAAGAAGAAGAAGAAGAAGAAGAAGAAGAAGAAGAAGAAGAAGAAGAAGAAGAAGAAGAAGAAGAAGAAGAAGAAAGAAGAAGAAAGAAAAAAGAAAGAAGAAGAAGAAGAAGAAGAAGAAGAAGAAGAAGAAGAAGAAGAAGAAGAAGAAAGAAGAAAGAAAAAAGAAAGAAGAAGAAGAAGAAGCCCCAGGGGAAGAAAGACATAAGGAGAACTGGGCTTGTTTCCTGAAGTCGACTGAGGGTCTAGACAGAAACTCCAACCCGGGTCTTTGAGTGTGTTGGCACACGTCCCCATCTCTCAACTCCCCAAAGCCAGTTCGAGTGCTCCGTTTCTTTTGACGGCAATGGGAGGCAGTGAGGGCGACCGACAGGAGGGCTGAGGAGAGAGCGTGGAAGCACGGGGACTCACAGTCCATGCTCCTCCTTCCAGCTCCTCCCAAGCCCCGCTGCTGCCTGGCTGCTGCCCTGGCTGTGACCGTGGTGACTTCAGCTCTGCCACCTGTGGCCCTGGAGGGTTCGAGCAGCGCAGAAATTTTGTTTGGATTTTTTTCTTGGGGGAGGCTCACACCCAGCTGTACTCAGGGCTGACTCCTGGCTCTGCACTCAGTAATCAGGGGACCATGTGGGATGCTGGGGGTTGAACCCCCGTCATTCTTGCACAAGACAAAGCTCCTACCCGCTGGACTGTCATGCCAGCTTGCATCCCCGGCTCTGTGCATCCAGCCAAGTACTTGGTTGACTGAGAATTCTTGGAGCGGCCCCGGGTCCGTTAAGAAGCACTTGGGAGGTTTGTCCAGCTCCCCCCAAAATGATAGAGTTAAGAACTAAATCCCAGATTTGTTCACTGGTGGCTGAAAGGTCTTTTTTTTTTTTCTTGGTGGCTGAAAGGTCTTATACCCGATGATGCCTCCCAGACACCCAGTTCATCAGGGGAGAAAGTGGGGTCAATGGTCAGCCTGAGGCTGGTTCCCAGGCCTGATGATTCTCGCCTGGCGCTACGACTCAGCCTTGGTTGTGTTGTGGTGGTCAGGACTGAAGGGAAAGGCCACGACCGGCTTCCTGCGTGTGCACATGCCTTGTGGGGGACAGAGGGGCCCCTTAGGTGGTTCCGATCTCCTCGCGTGGGCGGGGGGCAGGCAGCTGCTCAGTGCCGCCGGCAGACCTGCAGTGGATCCCGGAAGTGCTGCGGCAGGTGTGCGGCGCGCTGGGGCTCGGAGCATCTTGCTAACTAGAAGGGACCCCTTCACATCGACCGTGGCCACCGGGGCATGCGCAGAGAGGCCAGCGGGGCTGATCATGTGCGTCTCAACCCAGAGCCACGCCCGGAGAAGCCCACAGCTGGTTGCCTCCAAGGGTGGGTTTGCCCCTGACCTCCAGGTGGAACTTCCTGCCAGGTATGCCCAGGGGACTGTGTGGGGCCGAGGGATGCTCAAACACTCTTTCATACAAATCAGTGGTCAGGGCACTCGGGAACCGAAGGGTAACCCACAACCTCGTCATAGCAAAGGCCTTCTGGACGATGTGGGGAGGGAAAGCTGGACATGAGACGGCCCTCCGGGAAGTCTTGGGGGCCAGAGGGATCCTACAGGCTGAGAGAGGAGAGGCAGAGCAGTGTAGTAGGTAAGGGCTTACAGGGGGTAGAGCACGCGCCTTGCTTGCTGCCAACCACGTCTCAGTCCCTAGCACCACAAGGGGCCCCCTGAGCACCATCAGGCGTGATCCCTGGGCGTCCTTGGCTTTTACCCAGAAACGAGGCGGAAAAGAAGCCCAGTCCCCTCTTTTCCCTGCACATGGAGACTTTTAGAAGCAGCTAACCTACACTCTCCAGGGACTGGGCAGGCCAAGGACAGACGAGTGGGCGAGTGAGTCTTGTGGGAGGGACAATCCCAGGAGTAGCCTCATGTCCTGCCAGGCGGGCATGGACCAAAGGCCCCCAGCCCCCAATTAAGATGATGGAGCTGGGGAAGAGGCCCTGTGGGATCCCACTGTGAAAGTCCCCGCAACCCCCTTAGGAAGTTTTCCGGGTCATTCTGGGAGAGGAGCTTTGGGAGGGAAGGAGGCGGGGAGGTGGGGAGCCAGGTGTTGGGGGTAGGAGGCGGGGAGGTGGGGAGCCTGGTGTTGGGGGAAGGAGGCAGGGAGGTGGGGAGCCTGGTGTTGGGGGAAGGAGGCGGGGAGGTGGGGAGCCTGGTGTTGGGGGTAGGAGGCGGGGAGGTGGGGAGCCTGGTGTTGGGGGTAGGAGGTGGGAGATGGGGAGCCTGGTGCTGGACCGTCCCAGTAGGCAGCGCAGCAGGGAGCCTCGGGGGTGATGCTGGAAAGGGCTGAGTCGGGCTGACGCCTGTGGCTGCCGGGTCAGAGTGTGCGCTTGAGAGCCCGGATGCTCTGTGGAGGATGTGTGGCTCGGGGACCACGCGGCAGAGCTGCTGGCCTCTCTTCCTGCTCCTGTGTCACCCTTGTCATGGCAACTGGAATCTCCCTGAGCTTTCCTGTCGCACTGATGGGGGTTTCCTCCCATCCCCACTGCTGAATGAAGGAGTGAGTATCACAGGAAAGGGGAGGAGTAGCCAGAGTGCCCTCTGTCACTGCTGTGTGGGGCACACCCGAGAGTACTCAGGGTCGCTCCTGGCTGTGCACTCAGGGATCATCCTGGCGGTGTTCAGGGAGAATGTGGGGTGCAGGGATAGAATCAGGGTCGGCCACGTGCGAAGCAAACCCGCTACTGGCCGTACAGTTGCTCCGGCCTCAGCCTGATTCCCCTTGGGGAGGGCACGGAGCCCCCCATGTGTCTGAGAGCCGGGCACGGAACCCCTCACATGCCAAGCAGCATCACTCAGTCTTTATTTTTTTTAATTAACTAATTTTAATTCAAGTATTTCCAAGGATGTAGGAAAGCAGATAAGCTCTACAATATTAAATGGTGAGAACAAACTCATTTTTTAATTTCTTTTTATTTTAATGAATCACCGTGAGAGACAGTTACAGACTTACAAACTTGCATGATTACATATCGGTCATACAATGTTCAGGTGCCCATCCCTCTACTAGTGCCCATTCTCCACCACCAATGTTCCCAGTATCCCTCCCATCACCCCCACCCCTTGCCCCCACCCCTCACCTCTGCGGCAGGCACATTCCCTCTTACTCTCTCTCTCTCCCCTTCGGGGTGTTATGGTTTGCAACACCGGTACTAAGAGCATCACGCAGTCTTAAGGCGCCAACCAGCTGGAGCCAGTTTCTGCTCTGTGGATTGTGGCATTTGAGTGCACAGGACCACAAGGAGCAGGGAGAGGGATGGGGCGGGCGCTTCCCCAGAAAGCATCCGGGACCTGGGGGAGGTGGGGAACGGGAACGTGGTGTGGGGGGGGGGAGGGGAGGGCAGAAGGCAGGGCCTCTGCTGCAGGTGAGGATTGCCTGGCACAGGGATGAAAGAGGTCAGGCGGGCTGATCCAGGGGCAGAGACAGACACAAGACGAGCAGAGCTCTGCCGGGCACGGGCTGGAACGCCACCGAGCATGAGACAGAGGGACAGGTGATGTGAACTGGGGTAAAGCGATTACGTCTGGCCCCTTAAGGAGTCTGGCTTTCCCCACGTGGCAGTGGGAAAGCACCATGACTCCCACCGAGAAGAGATGCCAGCTGAGATATGTCTGTGGTTTGGAGACTGAGGTAAGGACCGGGGATGACAGCAGCTGGCAGCATAGGCCAGGGGTTGGCGTCTCAGTAACTCCCTCAACGGGTGGATGGGAAAAGGATTGATGGATGGAGAGAGGCGTGTTCTCTCTATCTCCCCCACCTCCCTCCCTCTCTCAGTCTCCCTTTCTCTGTCCCCCTCTCTCTCCTTTTCTCTCGCTCTCTTTCTCTCTCTCTCTGGATATTTAAGGATAGGAAGTATCTGCATACATATTTGTGTATGTATATATATGCACATGTATGAATTTATTCAAAGCATATATGGACTTCTATGCTGTTATTTAGGGATGTTATGAAACACACCTAATTGCCATTATAAATTCTGTTAAAAGAGGGAGAAAACATTTAAAATAAGTTATCACTTTAAGAGAAAAAAATCTCCCACTAGACCCTTACTATATAAAGCTCTGTTAATATTTTAGTGAGTGTAGTAAAATCGAATATGCTTCATTATGTTTCTAAAAAAATTGGTTTAACACCTTCTCATACACAACTTCAGAGATCGGGTTCCAAAATCAGTTTATTTCCAGAAGTGCTTGGAGTAATTATCACAGCTGGGAAGGCACCCTGCAAAAGAACAGTGTTGAGTAGGAATGAGACACGCAGTAAGGCAGGGTGTTGCAAGCCTGAACAGGAGAGCTGCTTTCCTGCAGTCCGCCAACACACTTTGGGCGTCCTTGTTGTCAGGGGCAACCTCATCAATCTCATAGGATCTGACCCTCCTATGCCTCCGTTGGCTGGCGAAGGAGTAAGAGAAGTGAGGGTTAACTCTCTTAATGTTCTCTCACTCCAGGGATAATGATACTCTCTTCAGCCCACACTTCCTCTGCAACCCACTTGCTCTTGCTGAAGATTCATTTACTCTGGTCACCTCAGTGCCCTCTAAGCGGTTGTTTGCAACATGGGCAAGTGTGTTTCTTCAGCGCCTGGAACTGTAAGAATCATAGAAGATGAGATCACAGGAGATGAGACACCAAACCGGGTGCTGGAAGGGAAGAGGGGACCTTTCCAGGGACCCAACCCGGCCCACCCCCCCACATCCTTCATCTAGGGGCATCAGACCTGGGATTACACTCATGAGCAGCGACCCCCAAATTTTCAGGTGACAGACATCTGTATTATTTCTGCATCAGCTTCTTGACTTCAGCTGTTGGAGATTTCTGATGAGAGGAAGCTTCCAAACCTTTCAGATGGACAGGGCGTGGGGAGGGTCCTCTCCCACACTCATGTTTTTTTGTGCATAGATGGATGGTTCATTGTGAAACCACAGAGCTGGCGTCTCATTTCTGACAACTAACATAGGCAAGGCGCTGGTGTTGAGAGGGGCTGATGCCTGGGCTCTCTCTCGCACCCTGATCCATGACGACTTGGAGGGTTGTTAGAGAGCAGGCTGTGTGCTGTTTCAGAGAGACCCCTGTCACCGAGAACTGGGGCTTCCAGGCAGGACCAGGGCCAGTAGCCGTGAGAATCGGGTCCGGCCAGAATCATAGAATCGCCCAATGAACCCAGGAGGGAACCCAACCCTCTGTTCCCACTAGGGGAGACCCAACACTCTGGTTTATAGCGGTGTAAGAGACTGAGCCAGAGAAAATGCTGGGTATGTCCAGGCATAGAAGCCCAGAACATGTGAGAACAGCAGTGTTCATCGTGTTCCATCAGTAAGTGAACTAGTGGGTGGGTGGGCAGTGGTAGAGAATGGAGGTGGGCCTCCATTCCTTAGATTCAGTACTCGCCCTGTCCTTGGTTTCAATGTAATTTAGTCCCCATCACTACAATACTCTTCATGGTAGGGTTGAATGCACCCAGCACCCCCACACTCTCCACCGGAAGATTTGTTTGCCTCCACCATTGTCTCAGGACACCCCTTTCCAAACCGCCCACCCTCCACCATCTCCAAAACTGATTAAAACAGACTTTTCATATGAGCTTAGGATGTATGTCAACTTATCCCCAACTATCAGAAAATGCTTAAGAAGGTTTAGGAACTGGGGACTAAAAGGATAGTACACTGGGTCAGATGCTTACCTTGCATGTGGCCGATCTGGGTTCAATCCCCAGGATCCCATAAGGTCCCCTATATACCACCAGGTATAACTTATGAGTGTAGAGCCAGGAGTAACCCCTGAGCATGGTCAGATGTGTCCCCAAAATAAGGTCCAAAAATTGATGACTCTTTTAATAAATGTACTATCAGCCTTGATTTCCCAGAGAACTATTTTGTTGTAATTTTTGCTTTTGTGTTGATTGTTGAGAATTTTTCAGTTAGTTACTTCATGTTGCTTATCTCTTGGTATGAAACCAAGAGAAATTCTGGTTCCATGAATAGGAAGTGACAGATTTTCATCCTGTATTTGCAAACTTCACTCACCTGCAGGAGTGACATGGCAAACAGTAAGCACTAGATATTTTGTTTTTCAAAAGCACAGAGTAGCCGCCACTGTAGTTTGTGGCATCATAAACTTAAGTCTGGGCATGTTTATAAACACATGTGGTAGATGTAATAAATCCCCCATCAATAAATCCCATAGAGATTGATCATATACTTTAATTTGGGGGCAGGAGCATAAGGGGAGGAAAGACCTCAGCTGGCAGTGCCCAGGGGTCATCCCTGCGGCTCTGTGATCAGGAGTGATCCTGGTGGTACTTGTTGGATTATATATGGTACTGTGGATTAAAGTGGGGTGGTGATGTGTAAGGCAAGCGTGCCTTACCTCCAGTTCTCTCTCTCTCTCCCTCTCCCTCTCCCTTCCTCTCTCTCTCTCTCTCTCTCTCTCTCTCTCTCTCTCTCTCTCTCTCTGGATCCTATTTTTGTTTACTTTGAGAATCCAGCAAGTAGGTTAAAATGGGAATTTTCTTTAACTGACCGTGATCTAAATTATGTCTCAGTTTGCTTCCAGGAAGTACAAGGAAAAGATTGTGAGCTTTTTCATAAATATTGATGTATCTGATTACTGCTGTTCTCATTTTTCAAATTCCTGTTTCACTTCTGAGTATTTAAGTTTTCTTGCATTTTAAGGATGAAATTGGTGGTAATTGTGGAGGTAAAAAGTGATGGAAGAATTAGGAGGGAATATATTTTTGTATGCATGTCCTTGAACAAACACAAAGTTGGCTGCCTATTTGGTCCTCCTTCTCCACTTTACTTTTTTGTCCCATATTCTAAAAACCACCCATATTAATCTATGCATTGTTTCTCCCAGGAGAAGGCCCACAGAGCAAGCATCTGGAGTTGCAGATGTGTTAGACAAATACATGGAGACGGAGAGACAGATCTTACCATACAAATAGTAAGCATAGCAAAGGAAGCAACACTTACTCTTTACCTATTGCTGACCCTGTGGGTTGGTGTTATCAATACTTTATCTTTTAGCACATTTCCCAACACTTCCATGAAGTTGGTCCTAAACCATCTTCATGGTATTCAAGTGCCTGCATAGATCTGCTTCCAAAATTTAACTTAACTTCAGTTCATGGTAGGAAACACAGTTTAGGGATCAGAGAGACACGCGGTAATACAGTAAGACAATACAGTAAGTGCCTTGTAAGCAGCCAGCTTGGGTTCGATGCCTGGCACCACATATGGTCTCCTAAGCATCACTGGGAATGGTCCCTGAGCCCAGAGCCAGGATGAAACTCTGAGCCATGCTGGGTGTGGCCCCATAAAAGAAACAAAGGACAGCCCTAGTCCCCACACAGACATAGACACATGTGGTTTTCCCCACCTGTTTCATTTATTGAAATAGATTAGTTCAGAATTAGTAGATACTATACCCATGCTCATTTCTTTTCCTTGTCCTCCACCGATACCAATATCTGCTCTTTTATATTTATTTATTGGTTTTATTTTGTTTTTGATACACATCTGATGGTTCTTAGGGATTGGTCAGAGCTCTTTGCTCAGGGGCTACTCCTGGCAACACTCACAGAACCATACAGAGTGCCAGAGATTGAGCTCAGACCAGCCACGTGCAAGGCAAGGGCGCTTACCAACTCTGCTATCATCCCAGCTCCAGACCTCTTTCTTTACAAGATATATTGGGCACCCTACATTTTAGCATACATTTAGCATTACACCTACTTGATGGACGGATCCCGGAGAATTGACTAAACCTTTCTATTAGTCCCTTCTAGCTAATAGGACCCAGAGTCAGAATTTAAACACAGATGTGTGAGTTTCGCCACATGGAACATCAATTACTCAAAAGAAAAGAGAAAAGGGCTAATGCGGAAAAAACTAAAAAGTTTTATTCTAGTGTTATGATCCAGAAAATATAGAAGACTTCCCATCCCCCCACCCCTTCCTCTCAGCATGGGCTCGGAGGTTTGAGAAGGCTGGCTGAGAAAGGAAGTGAGGAGAAATGCATGCGCATGGCCAGGGCAGACTGAAGTCCTGTCTTGAGGTTGTCCAGGCTGGCGACTGTGGTCAGTGAGTCCGGGAGGATGCTGTTTGCTCCTCACAAAACTCTGAAGTACGTTGTTGAGCAGCATCCGTCTCCAGGTCTGCGCTATCCTTCTCAGGACTCTCCCCCAAAGGCCTGGCCTTTCTCCTGCTTCCCCACCCACCTCTGGGCCTGGTTTCATGGGGAACCGTGCTTGAGAACATCCCTTAGGTGTGGGAGATGAGGCAAAGGCCAGGGGGAATGAAGGGCTATAAGACACATGTGTGTGAGGAGCGAGATGGAATGCCACATCATGGACGTCCCCATTCTGGGCTGGGGAACTGAGACAGACAGGGTCTTAGCTTACTTGAAGGCTGATTCTTTTTTTTTTTTTTTTAAATTGAGTCACCATGTGGAAAGTTACAAAGCTTTCAGGCTCAAGTCTCAGTTACACAATGCTCAAACACCCACCCCTTCACCAGTGCACATATTCCACCACCAAGAACCACAGTAAACCTCCCCCCAGCCCCCAGCCCCCCAGCCCCCCACCCCGCCTGTGTAGCTGATAAATTTCACTTTACTTTCTCTTTACTTTGATTACATTCAATATTTCAACAAAAAAAACCTCACTATTATTGTTTGGAGTTTCCCCCGCCCAAAGTCGGACCTGCCGGAAAGGAAGCATTTGATCATTTGTTTCCCATTGCTGAGAATGAAGAGATATGAGGTCTTGTGGCCACAATAGCACACCATACATGATATAGCAACCAGCGTGCTTCCAGATCATCTAGTGCGATTAGAGGAATAAAACCCAGGAGGGTGCACTGTCATCTAAAGAATCCACCTTCAAGGTCTCTTCCGATTGTCTGAAGGCTGATTCCTTAGGTGAAAGTGTCACCTTTAGGTGACATCGGATTAGATTATTCCTCTAATCACACTAGATGATCTGGAAGCATGCTGGTTGCTATATCATGTATGGTGTGTATATATATATTGCCCTATGATAAAATACTAGTTTAACTTACTACACAATTTAAATACTCCCTATGATGTGATATTATTAATTAACTTACATGTGCTACATATTTCTGTGATATTAATGGAAAGATATGCTGACATTTGTCTCAGCCAGATAGCTAAATGATCATAACAAAAGTTATTGATTGAACAATAAAAGCACCTTGATAGAGCTAATAAACAGCCATCTGAAATCCAGTGTGTTGAGGTTACACATACAATAAAATGTAATCCAAATTTATTTCTTCCATTCTTTTTCCTTTCTTCAGATGCATTTCCTTCCCAATGTTTTCACCTGGGGGCACAAGTAATCACTGTAGCATGTCAACGACCCAACATACACTCTGCACAGAAGCACTTTGCTCCCTGAGAGTGTGGTCAAGTGCTCGATGAGCTTTGGATTCAGACTCTCTTAAACCGGCCCTTGCCTACCGGCTGGGCTCATCCCAATGTGCCTTGAAGTTCCAGCTTTCCTCCACATAATGTTTCCTAAACAGAATGTGCCTTCTTGTGAAAATGGCTGGATTTGTCTTAACCTGAAACTGTAATGTAGATGTCTTGTGTTTTGGTATATTTATTTAATAAATTGAACCCTACGCCAATAAAAGAAGAGTTTAGAAAGTGGTATTAATAATTGTTGAAACTGAGTATTTTATACCTGGAGGTTCAATAGATATATCTCTACTTTTGTTGGTGTAGGAAAAACTTATTAGAAACAGAATTTACAATCACAATTTGTATCATTGTTCAATATAGAGAAACATTCATTTATCTTCTTGGTAACCATGTAAAGTTTAACAAGCTATTTTAGAAAAAAATTGCCAATATCTTTCAATAACAAAGCAATAGCTACTCTCTTATCTCTTTTCACTCATGACTACTTGATATCTAAGTTTATAATATAATCTAAAACAGAAAGAAATTGCAGCATTAATCATAATAGCCAAAATCTGGAAACCACCCAATTATCCAGGAACAGATGAATGAATAAAGAAACTGGCATTTATGCACCGTGGCATGCTACTCGGCTATAAGGAAATATTAAATCATGAAATTTGCCACTAGGTGGATGAAACTGGAGAGTACCATGCTAAGTGAAGTGAGCAGAGGGATGGACACAAAATGAACTCCCTCCTACTTTGGATATTTAAAAGAATCATAGTAATGACATACCAAATGGCCAAAATGAACAGAATCTGAGAATTCATCAGTAGGACGAGCTTACCATAGTGGGGAGGCTGGAGAGGGGGTGTTGGGAAGGGGACCCTGAGCTAATGATGGAGAGAAGCTGACACTATCCCTGGGGGTGCAGTGTTGGAACGTTGTTTGCTTGGCTTGACAGTATGGTATGTCATGGTGACTTTACTTTCATTTTCTTCTAAATGAAATTTCAAAGAAAGAAATTGGAAAAAGAAAGCATAGGATTTCATTACTAGTAAAAATTCAAAACCAAACATGCTTCATTATAAATAAGCAAGCATGTCTTATCTGAGTAGATTCCGCTTTGGTGGTGTAAAATATAGTGATATGGCCATGTAGACTTAATAATGCTATTACGGTAGCAATTTAGTTACAACTATCTAAACTTCATGGATAAAATCTACTTTTGCTGTCACTGTATCCTAAAGGTTCAGCAAATCTCTTAACTTACGTTAGATTCCCAATTAAAATCTACCAAATAACATACCTTAGTGAATACTTTGTAAAAAATAGCATATGTACATAAACAAGAAGGAAAATGACAAGGGCTGATTTGTTAGTATGTCAGAATGCTAGATGAATGAATCATTTTGCATGTTTGAATTCTCTTTGCTTTCTTGGTTGTGTTTATCTGCTAAAATATTAAGGAACATAATTTAGATAGGATATGTAACTCACTCAGATTAATAGACATTTTGATTTTTAACGGCAGTTTCTTTGCTGTTTAATTTGTATAATTTGGCATACTCTGTGTGTGTGGCATTTCTCCGGCTCCCAGGAAGGAAATTCTGTGCCTGGACTTCTATTTCTCATTGATGAGGGGAGGGATTTGGGTCTCCCCATTTCACATTTCCTTCCAGTTTCAGTAAGAAGCAGTTGTGCTCAAGGCCCACTTCTCAAGGCTGGCAAAAATGTTCATGACTATGAGGTCGATGTTAGCTACCAGCAACTCTATGTGATAACAGTACCACATCGGGCAAATGACTTTTATTCCCTGAATCCCTTTCCTCATTTGAGTAAAGATGACAATAAGAATTAAGATAAAAGTAGACAGAGCTTTGCACTTGGTAAGACTTCAGTAAGTGCTTGAATGACAACAGGCTCTCACAAAGACCCTTGATTGAAAGATCATGTTCCTCAGCCAGAAGACCCCTTGGGGTTATTCTGATCCACTGGCCAGGATCCCAGCACTAAGACAATGCCAGAAAGAACAGAGTCATCAGAGCTAAGTCTCTTTCTTTATGGAGGTGACATCATGAATTACATTGATGGATGCTCCAGCATTGAACCACACTGGCACTCGGAGAATAAATCCCACTTCATCGAGGTCTCTAATTCTTTTCAAAATATATTATCAGATCCCATGTGCTCATTTTTATTGAGTGTTTTGTGTAACATTAACAAGATCTATTGGTTTGCAGTTATCTTATTATTTACTTTTTTTGCCAAGTTTTGGTATCAGCATAGTAATGGCTTTATAAAAAGATTTGGAAGGTGCTTTTTGCCCATTGTGGTTTCTAGAGATTGGACACAATTAGTGTTAATTTATTATGTACTTGATAAAATTGTTCATTGAAGCCATCTGGAAGTGGATATTTCTTTTATAGGAGATTTAAAATTACAGATGAAATTAATTTTCTGGCTTTGGGGCTAGCCCATCTTCACTGGGTTTATATATCTATCACTATAGCTGATAGTTTTCAAGGAATGGCTTTCTATCTTCCAAATTGCTGAATCCTGGTAATATAAAGTTGCTTGTATTCAGTTACTGCTGTAATAACTGCAGTATCATAGTATTATAGCTTATTTAATTCTTGTTAGTGGTGACATGTATCTTCTCTTTATTTTAATCAGTTTTGCCAGAAGTTCAATTTTTTCATTTTTTTAAATTTGAAGAACTGTAATTTATAAAGTTTTTGGTAGTTGTGTTTTAGGCATACACTATTTTAACACCAAACCAGTGTCCCCGTATTTCCTCCCCACCTGAACACTACCCCTCCCCTGTCAACTTGACAGGTGCATTAGAGTTTCAGTGGTCTCGGCTTAAATCTGGGGTTTCCAGTGTTGGTGGGTCTGTGTGTTGGGTCTCTGGCTCTACCACTCTCCCATATCACCAGGGTAACTGAAGCCCTGATGCCTGGTCACCCATCCCTTCCAGTTTTTTGCTGCCCCCCTTGATGTCATTTCCTCTCTGTCCTTCTCCTCTCATGGAACAGTGGGGTCAAGGGTGATCTCTGCATACCCTTTTACTACAGTACATTTCCTCCTCCAGTATTCTATATTCCACAGATAAGTGAGATCATCCTGTGTTTTTCTTTCCAGAAATTCACCAATTTTAATGAGTTCTTTGAAGAATACACTTTTTGTTTCATCGATATTTTTCTCTAGATTCTCGATTTTCAATTTCAGTAAATTTTACTCTTGGTATATTTTTTCCTACTGCTAGCTTTTGGCTTATGTAGTTTGTTTTTCTACTCCTTGAGGTTGAAAACTTAGGTTATTAATTTTAGAATTTTTCTCTTTTCTAAAGTAAATGGGTATTAAAAATTTCCCTCATGTGAGTACATAAGCTGTGTCTCACAAATTTTGATGTGCCATGATTCTGTCTACTCATAGTTATACTTAACTTTTTTGACATTTCCTATTTAACCCCTGAATTATCTAGAAGTGGCTACTTAATTTTCACCTATTTAAATTTTCCTCTCGTGTTTGTCATTGTTTTCTAATTGAATTTCTTTTGTGTTCTAGAGGAGGGCTTCTCGATCTTTTTTCTGTCCAGTTGTTTTTCTAGCTAAGAAGCAGAGTGGAAATCCCCAGCTATATTTGTAGACTTGCTTATAATAAACCTATTTCCAGTTCAATAGGTTTTTGTTCCATGTATCCTGAAGCCCTATTTGTGTAAATGAATATTTAAGATCATTATTTTCCTCATGGCCTGAAATCTACTCAATCAGATAGAAATATAGACATTTCTAGCTTTTATTGGATTGGTGCTTGCATGCCAAACCTTTTCCCATTTTTTTCATACTCATTCTGCTAATATCTGTCTTTTTATTTGTTTGTTGTGTAGTCACACTTGGCAATGCTCAGGGTTAGCTCCTGGCTCTGTACTTAGGAATTACTCCTAGGGTGCTCAGGGGACCGTGTGGGATGCTGAGGATCCAACCTGAGTTAGCTATATACAAGGCTAATGCCCTACCCACAGTATTATTGCTCTGGCCCGGTCTTTTGAGTCACCTATTTGCCATCTCATCCTTTTATTTTCAGCTTATTTTGATAGTTAAATTGGGAGTTTCTTCTAAATTGTACCCGTTTTGCTCATGTGTTTTCTATTTGTTTCGTAAGTTTCTGTCTTTATTAATCCATTTACATTTAGGGTAGTTATTGATAAGTTCTGAAATCTGCCATTTTCTTGCTTGTTTTCCATTTGGGTTTTTTGTTTGTTTGTTTGTTTGTTTTAGTTTTTGTGCCACACCGGCTGTGCTCAGGCCTTACTCCTGGCACGCAGTCATCTATTACTACTGGCCGGCTCAGGGCACCAGATGGGATGCCAGGACTGGGACCTGGGCTTGCTCTGTGCAAGCCAAGTGCCCATCCCCCTGCAGTACCTTCCCAGCATCTTTCTGTTTGTTAGCTTGTTTGTGAGGCTCTGTTTCTTTGCTTTTCTTTGCTGTGATATTTGAGACTATGCCCTTTATATAGTCTAGTGCCTTTCTGTAGTTTTCATGTCTGCCTTATAGCATCCATGGAAAAAAACAATAAACATTTGACCCCTGGCAGTGGAGTTTGGAAACCTGACTTCCCTGTTTAGTCCATTTACCATCCCTCTTGGAGATGTCACACTCTTTGGTATATTTCATATCTGGAAGTGTGAGAATTCCTATTTCCACCAACGCAAATGATTTATGAAGCTTAGAGAATTACAGACAGATACGTAGACCCAAATCTCTACACTGTCTGTCTTTTTCACTCAAGTGTTTCCTTCAAAGATTTACTCTCTGAAGGACTTCCTGCAGGAGATATCTCCTCCTAGCACACATTTTTGTTTCTTCGCTGTTGCTCTCTTCACTGGAGAGTTTGTGGTCTGCCTTCGCTCCAGAGGGCACCCTCTTTGGATATTGAATCCACTGGGTGGCAGCTCGTTTCCAGCACCTGACAAACACATCCTTCTAGCTTCCGCTGTCAGCCAGCACTTCTGTGATCTGTAGGAATGGCTGTTTTCATAGTAGTTTTCTTTGTTATGAATTCTCAGAAGTTTGCCTGTATTTCAGCATGCACTTCCTTGGGTCTTCCTATCTGAAAGACTCTTCATTGTTTGGGTCTTTCTGCTTCTAGGCTGTTGTAGATTTGTGTCTTTTATGGGGAAATGGGATGTCTTCTGACATTGTTAATTCTAATCCTCTTTGGCCTCACTTTTCCCTTGCCTCTGGGACTCAGCTAATGCAAATACTAGAACCCGTGTTCTCATTCCACCAGTGACTGAGCTTTGTTTGTTGGTATTTTTGCAGTTTGTTGTCACTCTGATGTTCCAATTAGGTAAATTCTCTTGCACGGCCTCCAGTTTTACTCTGCCCCTCTGACTCCTTCTTTCTTCTGAGCCTATCCAGTGAATACTTAGATCGTTCTTATTGTCATTTTTAAGCCCTGACATTTCCATCTGGGAGTTTTCAGTAGCATTATCGTTTTCTAAATGAGATTTTTTATTTTTTCATTTGCTTCAAGAGAATCCGTAATTGATTGTTGAATCATTTTTATGATGGGGCTCTAAAATCTTTGTCAGATAATTCTGACATCCTGGTTCATCTCCCTGCTGCAGAGTTGACTTTTCTCACCCAAACTGAGAGTCTCTTGAGTCTCTCACTTGTTCCTGGACAGCCGCTCATCTTATGGGGGACTCTAAGAGCTCCATGAATCTCTACTTTAAACAGGTCACTGTACCGAGGTTTAGCATACAGGTCTTAGATAACTTCTGCAAATCTGTGTTCTGATGGCAGCTTTGTTTTAGGATCTTTGACTTGGCATTTGTTCCAGGTGGCTTATCAGGGGACTGGAGCAATGGCACAGCAGGTAGGGCATTTGCCTTGCACACGGGCAGACCCGGGTTTGATTCCTCTGTCCCTCTCAGAGAGCCCGGCAAGCTACTGAGAGTATCCCGTCACACGGCAGAGCCTGGCAAGCTACCCGTGGCATATTTGGTATGCCAGAAACAGTAACAACAAGTCTCACAATGGAGATGTCACTGGTGACCGCTCAAGCAAATCAATGAGCAACGAGATGACAGTGATACAGTGATACATTGGCTTATCAGGTGCTCTGTGGGCCCTGGCTGTCACTGCTTGGCGAGCAGAATAAGTTTCCCAGGCCACACTGCCTGCTCCCTTGCTGGGGAAGGACCAGCTCTCAGATCATCCTCCTTCTTGCTCCTGCTCCTGCTCTTTCTGGCCACAGGAGAGGCAGAAACAATAAGCTGACATCTGAAGGAACAGTACATCCTTTGACCAGCCTGTCTGCAACAACTGGGTACGCGCCGGTCTTGTCTGCCTGTGTACCTCAGATTCTGACCAGGGGAGAGTGACCTCTCAGGAGTCCCAGCCAAGAAAGTGAGTATTTCCCTGGTGGCTTATTTCCACCAGATTCCTAACCTGGCCCAGGTCTCTAGCCGTACATTGTCAGGGGAAAGCTATGTTCTCAGGGGAGAAATAGCCCACTGAGTGGGTAGCTCTTGCTGAGCTGTGAGTGGAAAGAGCTAAGTCTCTGGTTCCTTCTGTTGCAGGGAGGGGGACGAGATCTGTCTCTGTGCTGTTCCTTGGGTCCTGGGTTCTAACCCAGCTCACCTTCTTCCAGAGCATCTCCCAGAGTTCTCCCATGAGTTTTCTTGTACTATTTCTAGAGTTGATTGTTGTGCTGACAGTGGAGTAGCACAAGGAAGAAATGGCATGTCAGCTTGTCCAGACAGGAATTATATAATGCACTTCCTGTTGCTGCATTTTCTGACATCAAGTGATGCCCAAATGTGTGTGCAGAAGCCATCTTGCATTCTTCTTTTCATCCTGGCACGTGGAGGATGGTGGGGCACAGACTGTATTCAGAGGGTGTGTGGCCCTTAGTCTAGACTCAGATATATTGCTACAAAGGCCTCGCCCATAGATCTCTAGTTAATCACAAAATAGCAACAGTCTCAACTCAGTGGAGAAACCAGTAACATCTTTACTGGGTGTTTATGAACATCTCAGGGAGGATGCCATGAGCCTCGGCTCTGAGCTGGGAGTGTGCGGGCTCCTGGGTCCTCTCAGAAACTCCATGGAGTCTTGGGCAGGGTCTTTCTGCTTGACAGGACCTCTTGTCTCCTAACTTCTGTACAGGAAACCCTGTATCATCTTATTAAAATGTGTACAAGGAAAGTATCCCGGTAAGAGCAGCAGACTACTGGACCAGCCTCTAGTCTCATTTGGTGCCTTCAATATTCTGATCCCAGGAAGAAACATCCAGGGAGAAAAGTGGCTCTTGATGGCCCCCGAGGGAGCCTGGAATGACTTCCAGGCAGAAAGGGGTGTCATGCTGACTCCCCCAGCATTCACCTCACCAAAACACATCCTTCAAGGGAAGCCAAACCAGAGGCTACCTCTGGATAGCACCTGAAGGGGGCCCACAGCTCTAATCCACACCCACACCTCTAATCTGGTGTCCTGTTCTGAGGATGTCTGATAGAGTGAAATATTGCATCTTCTTGTTATGCATATATGTTTATAATACTCACAATACCCTTAAAGTTCATGTCCAATTAGACAATACTCTCTTCAGGCACTATTTTCATCCTTGAAAGACTTAATTTAACAGGTTGATGTCTCTCAAGCACCTGTGAGTAAGGAAAGTAAGTAAGTAAGGAAAGGAAGTCAGTGGAATGATGGGTGAGGGGGAGGGAGACTATCCAAGATTACATAGATAGTACAGATACAGGTTGATTAAAACGCGATTTAAGATCACCCACAAGAAAAAATTTCTGAGGCTGAGAAACCAAAGTAGCTACAGTTGCCATTTAGGCAGATTTTGTCTAGACACCATTCCTTCTCACTTCCTATTCTGCATGACCTCTTGCCTCCTCAATTCCTGTGTCACATTGCTTCATCTCCTCACTTCCTATACCAATGACCTTGTGTCTCCTGACTTCTGTACCATATGACCTCTTATTCCCTCACTTCCTGTACCTCATATCCTCTGTCTCCCCACTTCCTGTACCACATATCCTCTTGCCTCCTCACTTCCTGTACCACATATCCTCTTGTCTCCACACTTCCTGCACCATATATCCTCTTGCCTTCTCACTTCCTGTACCACATATCCTCTTGTCTTCCCACTTCCTGCACCATATATCCTCTTGCCTCCCCACTTCCTGTACCACATATCCTCGTATCCACTTCCTGTGCTGTATGATTCTGTCTCCTCACTTCCTGTACCACATATCTTCTTGTTTGCACTTCCTGTACTGTATGACCTCTGTCTCCTCACTTCCTGTACCACATATCCTCTTGCCTCCTCACTTCCTGTACCACATATCCTCTTGTATCTGCTTCCTGCATTTTATGATCTCTGTCTCACTTCCTATACCACATGGCCTCTTGCTCCTCACTTTCATGTCTCCTTCATAGGCCATGTGGCCTGTGTCTCTTCACTTCCTGTGCCATATGATCTCTTGTCTCTTCACTTCTTGTGCCATGTGGCCTCTGTCTCCTCACTTCCTAAACCACATGGACTTTAACTCCTAACTTCTTGTACCACATAGTCTTTTGATATTAAAGCTCACATTTTTCCTCAGGAACTATTTTTGCATACCTGTCTTGACATTCTAAGGTAAGGTGTCCCCCTAAATTCAGTTCATGTTCATATGAGCACCTGTATTTTGAGTTTTATGGTTCCTTTGGGTTCACTGTATATTAAATATTGCATCAAAAGCTCAGTATTCACATATGAGCAATCATCAGATTTGGGAGGAAGTTATTTGCTTTGAGATAGACTGAAGAAATCATCTTCCCCTTAGCTGGTGCTAAGTTTAGATTCAGTATTTTCTTCATCAGACAGGCTCCTCATTCCAGTTTTGCTTACTTGGAATTCTAGTGCAGAGTTGATGCTGAGGCCATTTTTTTGTCTTGGTCTTCAAGAATCAAAACTTAATGTTAGTCACTCCCTAGGTCTTGAGAGAGAGACAGCCTTCTTCTGTCCACCTGCATTTTAAGGGTGCAGCTCTCCAGAGTCTAGGGAGATGTTCATTGGTTGATCTTCATTAAATTGGGATATATAATTCACGAATATTTGGAATGCAGCTGTGAGGGACTTGATTATTACTTCTTAGATCTTTATTTCTGTCCATCATGCCTTTTGCCACATATCCATCCCCATCCCACAGAAGTAGGTTGGGCCAATTACTTGCTTGGTGAGTGAGCTGTCAGACATGTGAATAGAACAGATGTATCATTTGGCTTGTGCTTAAACCTCTGATACTTGAAGTGGGGGAGATAAACATGCCTCCAGAAATCCTGTAATAAGGAGAATGAGAAGGGGTGAGTACATCTCGGACTCATCTCTGATCCATCTCAGAAACCACCTGAACTGAGCGCAGCCTTCTTTAGCCAAATTAGTCTCAGACACCGATGAGAGTCTGAAGGAAACACTTATCCTTGTGTACCACTGCGGATTTTAGACTTTCATTTCATGGCATCATGAGATAACGAGCATGAGACCGATCACTTAATGACTGCTGTCATCCTAGAGAAAGCACAGGAGGAAATGACGAGAGAAGCGGGGGCTTCAGGAGCAATGAAATAAGTCAGGAGGGATGTCTGTCATTTCAGGCTGAGGACAGTTTCCTAGGGGGCCTAGGGAATCTGGTTTTAGGCCCACCAGCATAAAACCAGAGCAATGGAACAACCTCGCCAGATTCTACTTGTGTGTATTTTTTATTTTTTGCTTTTTGTGTCACACCCAGCGATGCTCAAGGGTTACTCCTGGCTTTGCACTCAGGAATTACTCCTGGCAGTGCTTGGGGGACCATATGGGATGCCGGGGATCGAACCCGGGTCAGCCGTGTGCAAGGCAAACGCCCTACCCACTGTGCTATCACTCCGGCCCCTCTACTTGTGAGTATTCTAAGCATATAAATATTCTAGAAACTCGCGCATAATCATGAATGACCAGTGAACATTGCTATTGAGGAACAGACAATGACCTACCTGCCTGGCACAGGAAGTGCCATAGAAACATTCTCAGGGCAGGGGGAGGGGTGAGTATGGTAGTATGGTAATGAGGAGCGAGTTGGCTGGAGGGTTCAAGGAGCTCTACTGCTTGGTCTCCACTGGCCAGTGCTGTCCTACCTGCAACCTGGATCTTAAGGCTCTCTTCTGGCCGAATCTGAGCTGGTAGAATGCAGTGGGTGCGGTGTCTCCCAGAGAGAGCTTGTCACAGGCTTCAAGCTAAAATCCTCAGGCCAGTCTATTTTAGCTTTTTCTCCTCTGGAGAGTCTGTTAAATTGGCGAGGCGTGAGGTGGAAGGGAAGGGACAAGGATCCAAACAGCTTTGACACTACTTAGTCGGGTATCATGCTTTATGATAAGAAACACTGTGTGTTCTTCTTCTTCCTGCCTGCTCCTGGCACTAAGATCCCCCTCCTCCATCCTTGGACCTTCCTACCAGAAGAGAAGATGAAGATAAAACTGTCATTTGGGATGTTAATGAGGTGATCTTAGGAGCGGACCTACACCTGGGACTGATTGACCTGTGAAGTAATTGTAACTGTAATTTGTAGTTGTAGGCTGGGAACTTTTAGCTCCAAGGATCAGCCTCTGGAAATGGGGTCGGCCTCCCAGGGCTACCATCAACAGTGTTGGTACAAGGAAGCCCCCCTGAAGCCCCAAGAGGGCTCCAGAGCTTTCGTTTGATGAAGGTGTGTGATGTGCTGGCTCAGAGGGCCTGCAAGTTTGGGTTCTTGCCACATACCTTGCAAGGTCTCTTCGTCCATTTCGTCCCTGTGGCTTTTGTCCTGAGGACAGCCCACGGTGCTCAGGGCTGACTCTTGGCTATGTGCTCAGGGATCACTCCTGGTAGGCTCCGGGGACCATATGGGGTGTCGGATCCCACTGGGTCAGTGGGGTACAAGGCATGTACCCTACCCACTCTACTATCTCTCCTGCCCATTCATCTGGCACTTCCTGAGTGAGAGCCCTTTATGGAATAGGCAGGCAAACCAAAAATGGTCATAAAATGAACATGTTTCTGGGAGTTTGGTGATTCCCTCTATAAAGCACAAGGTCTTAGAATCTCTGACATGGAGCAGCTAGAAAAGTTCAAAGGGAAACTGGACATGGGATTGGTCCTTGTCATTGGGTGGGGACCAGGCAGTGCTGTGGGACTGACCTCTCACCTCCCAGGACCCACTGTCTCTGGGCAGCGCGTATCAGCATCACACTGACTTGCAGGACACTCAGCTCGTATTTACGAATTATCCCGCCACCTCCACCCCAAACACACTTCAGAAGTGATTTGCCAGCACTCAAGCTATTTGTAAATTATTATGATGAAGTGCTTACCATGCAGCAAAGGTACTGTCGAAGCACATTTCATGGATCAACTCTTAATTCTAAAACAAGAAAATAGAGACTATCATCCTCTCCATTTTAGAGACACTTGCCTTTGAGGATGATTAGCATAATTCATCAGAACTCAGCCTTTGAACAAGGCACCAAAGTGGATCTCAGAAATCCTTGTTAAGGGAAGCAAAGCAGATGCTTCTGAACTTCTTAGAGGACACTGATAACTTCTGCTCTTTGAGACCAAATCTTCATAAAGTCCCTGTCATGTCACGGACATGAGTTGAAAGTGGTGGTGAAAGTTTCTTGAACCTCTAAGGTTTCTACTGGTTTTCTCCCCTCCCTTGCATTAGATTCAAACGGGCCAAAAGTCCAAAGTCTGTAGCTGACCAGGCTATAATTCAGGCAGAACAGCTGGCTGCTTTCTCCCTACTATTTCTTCCCAATACTATTTCTTGCTGACTGGAGTGATAGCACAGCGAGTTGGGCATTTGCCTTGCATGTGGCTGACATGGGTTAGACTCCTCCGTCCCTCTCAGAGAGCCCAGCAAGATATCAAGAGTATCCCACCCACATGGCAGAGCCTGGCAAGCTACCTGTGGCTTATTTGATATGCCAAAAACAGTAACAACAAGTCTCACAATGGGGACATTACTGGTGCCGGCTTGAGCAAATCGATGACCAATGGGATGACAATGCTACGACAGTGCAGTGCTACTATTTCTTGCTACATCATCAATGAATACTAGAGCACCTTTTGTGAGCCCGTTTTCTCTGTAGAGATTAGACTGCATATTTGAGTGATTTCAACACTTTTTTGAACATTTTTACTGATTAAATATTTATTACTAGTATATTACGTGTTGATTTCCATACAATGCAATGGAAGGGAAGCTTGGAAACAATTTGAAACTGGTTATCAGAAAAACTCGTTTCTGTTGCTTCCAATAATAGAACATAAGGGCAGACTCTCTTGGTCTCGTGCCTGGCTGTCTTCACCGGAGCCCCTCGGAGGGGGTGGGTTGAGTATTACTCCCCGCCCTGAGTAGAGCCCTTGCAGCCGAAGACCTCCGGAGCCCAGCCACAGCCATGCACAAGGCCCCTCTTCCCACATTCGGATGAGCCTCACACATGAAGGAACCGGCAGAGGAACCCAGGTGTGCAGGACCCAGGGCTGAGACCTCCAAGCCTGCTCAGATTGGGACTGGGACTCTTCCGCCCAGATCCCCCATTTTCCAGTAGCTAGGTGGTCATACCCAGAAACTGCCCCTGGTGCTGTGTAATCCCATCAACGGCCAACATCCAGATACTGTAAAACCAAACTCCTGGAAGTGAGATATGGGCAACATCTTATAGCCTAGTTCTCCCTCTCGGAGAACCTGGCAAGCTATCGAGAGTTTCCTGCCCGTATGGGAGAGCCTGGCAAGCTCCCCATAGCGTACTCATATGCCAAAACCAGTAACAGTGATGGGTCTCATTCCCCTGACCCTGAAAGAGCCTCTGATGTGGCACCGTTGGGAAGGATAAGTAAAGAGAAACTGCTAAAATCTCAGGGCTAGGACGAATGGAGACATTACTGTGACCCATCGAGAAAAATCAACGATCAGCAGGATGATGATGATGACGAAGGGCAGATTGGACTTCATCATGGTGCTTCTGTCCTTAGAAACTGGTCACCTCATCTGACGCACAATGACATGATGACTGAGTGGCAGAGAGGACATGGCTTGGGAGTTCTACTGACTCGCACGCACTTCAGCTGTGCTGCCTGGCATATGCAAGCTGGGAGAGCTCTGTTGTCTTGCTAAGCCTCACATTCCTTACAAGAGTGACAATGTATTCATACCCTTGGTTCATTGTCTTACCCAACAGCCCAAAAGCAAATCATGTAACAACAATGACAGTGGCCTCTAAGAAAGTATGTGCACAGCCTTCCCAACTTACTCATTCTCATTTGGATGCATTCTTGTTTGAAGATATTATTCTCAAAATATTACCCCCTTCTCCTACTTGCTTGTGATCTATAATTGGACTCAGACAAGTCATTGACCCAATCTGTTTCTTCTTCTGAGGCTCAATTCCTTGATATGAAGAAAAAAGTATTTATGTTAGACTGGCACTTCCAGTCTAACATTATTTATGTTAGGCTAGGTTTCCTTTCTTGCAGATATAAGCAAAACTAACTCCCCAAAGCACAGGATTCAAAGATAAAGAGTTGAAGTCAATGTGCATCACACATTCTCATGTCTCTGTGTGTATGCCTGTGTCCTCTTTTTTAGCCCTACTTGATAGACTATTTTCTCCATCCTGTGGAATGTTCTGGATTCTGAGAGGTTCTCAGAGTATATATGGCACTTTGGTATTTTTTCCTAGTAAAATATTTTTCTATTGATCAATAAAGAGTTTTCCTTGCCTAAATGGGTGCGGCAAGGTGCCAGATAAATACCTCATCAGCCAACCTCCACTATCTCCACTACCCAGCCACTGCCACACTCCAGGCCACTTTCTGAACACTCGGGCTGAACCTCACACATGAATGAAGCCCCAAAGAACAAGTCAAAGCAGAACTTTGTGACCTTAGACTCCAGGCTCAATGGGACCCAAGAACAGAGATCCTCTGTCTGCCTCCCCCAACATCCGGCGCCCCAGGGATCAAACCCAGATGACCCACCCTACCAGTGCCAGATAAATACCTCACCAGCTGACCTCTACTACCTCCACTACCCAGACACCGCCATGCTCCAGGCCACTTTCTGGACCACGTGATAGATCATAAGACAATACCCATTTTTCATAATTACCGCACCATACTTGATGGGATTCAAATATGGTGTGAACCACGGGAACACTCTAAGGGCGATTGGAGGCTGCCCTAAAAGCCTCCATCCCTCTCAGAGAGCCCGGAAAGCTACTGAGTGTATCCCGCCCACATGGCAGAGCCTGGAAAGCTACCCATGGCACATTTGATATGCCAAAAACAGTAACAACAATGGGCCTCATTCCCCTGACACTGAAAGAGCCCCCAATATGGCAGCGTTGAGGAGGATGAGCAAGGAGAGGCTGGTAAAATCTCAGGGACAAAATAGGCTGCCAAAACAAAGAAGGACAAAAATGAATGTCTGTACTTTCAACGCATGTATGCTGGCATCGGAAGCATCCATCGAGGACCTGATGGGGCAAGCGCAGAAGATCAAGTACTACATCATTGGTCTGGCCAAGATGAGAAGCCATTGATCTCATCACGCCATTTTCAACAGTGGAGAAGAAATGTTCCTCAGAACATGTGACAATAGAGGCATCGGTGGTGTCGGTGTACTTGTCAACATGAATCTGGCCATGAACATTGGTGAATTCAAATGCCTGACAACCCAAATCAGACTAGAATAGATGTGGCTCACTAACAGTAGTTTCTATCTTCGTTGTCCATGCACCAACAACCAACTACAGATGAAGAGGAAATTGAGAAGTTCTACATGGAGCTGGAGAAGTTCTATAAAGAAGACCACACCTTCTACAAGATCATTATCAGTGATTTTAATGCAAGATAGGACTGAGAAGGTTGCCCAAAGAACTCCACATTGGGTCCCATGGCCTAGATTGGAACGAACAAGGTGAGAGACTGTCTGAGTTCATCATGTCATGTCGACCAAGACCATCCATGGTAACTCACAGTTCCAGAAGGCCGAATCTAAATGTTGGACTTGGGTGTCTCCCAGTGGACATTTCCACAATGAAATTGACCACATCATATTTAATTGATGATTCTGCCTGACTGATGTCACTGTTGCCCCCAAATTCCAAGCAGTATCGGACCACCATCTCCTTCATGCAAAATTCTACTTTACAGAGTGGGGAGAAAGGACTTCAAAGTTTAGGTTTAAGAAGAGAACTCCCAGAATGACCACCAACTGGGAGCTCTTTGGCACTATTGAGGCAATGTGGGAAGATGCTGTTGCTGACAACATCAATGAGGAATAGGATCGACTGGTTCCGCACCTCCATGACTGCGCATGGAATGCCGAGAGTGGGAAAGCCACAAACAGACGTCTGTCTTCAGAAACTCTCAAGCTCATTTGCCAGCATGGTTTGGCTCGAGCCTCAAGCAATCACAAGCTAACGTCTGAGCTCACGAAGCTGTGCAGAGAAGCAATAAAGGAAGACCTCAAGAAGAGAAGAGCAGCAGTGTTGGCCGATGCAGCAGAAGCCGGGAAAAGTATTCACAACACTGACCTGTTCTTTGCCAACTACAAGACCAAGATGACTGCCCTCCGACGTCCTGATGGATCTATTACATCTTCTAGAAGGGCAATGGAGAAGATTATACACAACTTCTACTCAGATCTCTTCAATAGCCACGTCCACCAACCCACATACCAAATTCCACAGGATGGAAATGGTGTTCCCAACGTTCTCCCTTCTGAAATCTGACACACCATTTTATCAATAAAGACACATATAGCACTCAGTCCAGACAATGTCAGAACCGAACACATGAGGAATTTGCAACCAGTACTCAATACACTGGCTCAGCTCTTCACACACCACCTGTCCGAATGCAAGGTTCCATCCAAATGGAAAACCAGCAGGACCGTGCTGTTGTACAAGAAGGGAGACATCCATGACATCGGCAACTATCGCCAAATCTGCCTGTAGTTCATCGTCTACAAGCTGTTCACTCGAGTCATCCTGAATAGAGTAGGCAGAACGCTAGATGAAGGACAACCATGTGAGCAAGCTGAGTTCCAAAAAGAATTCAGCACAATAGACCATATCCACATGGCAACCAAGCTCACTGAAGTTTTGCGAGAGTTCAAGGATGCCACTCTGTCCAACGTTCATCGATTTAAAGAAATCCTTTGATTCTGTTGAGACTGAATTGGTCATCAAAACCCTAGTCAAACAGGACCTTCAAACTCAATACATCAGGGTCTCCCATGAGCTGTATAATGGATTCACCACCAGGATCTCACCATTCAACAAGGAAGTGATCATTGATGTAAAGAAAGGGGTTCAGCAGGGTGATACCATTTCACTGAAACTCTTTAGTGCCACCCTCAAGAACATCATGCGACGACTGGAATGAGAAGAGATGGGAGTGAAGGTGGACTGTCGGCAACTACTCCACCTCCACTTCACTGATGACATTGTTCTGATAACACCAAACTTAAGCCAAGTGGCACGAATGCTGGCCAGCTTCGACCATCAATGTGGAAAGGTCAGACTGCAGCTGAATCTCACCAAGACAATGTTCATGAAAAACAAACTAGTCCCTGACGTTCCATTTGCTCTCAATGGAACAAACATCTCTGAATGCAGCAGCTATGTGTACCTGGGTTGAGAACTCAACATGAGGAACGACTTGGCACCAGAACTGCACAGGAAGAAGAGAGAGGCGTGGAACATCTTCAAGAGCATCAAAGAAGTTATTAAGAGGATAAAGAACCTCCAGCTTCGGGCACATTTTTTTTAACTCCTCCATTCTTCCTGCACTAACATATGTCTCAGAGAGCTGGGCCCTACACAAACAGAATGAGAACGCTATTCTGGAATCCCAAAGAGGAATCAAAAGAGCTATGCTAGGAGTATCACATTTCACTCAAGCTAGAGAAAGAATCTGGAGTTCAGACCTCCGATGAGGACCCGCTCGGGAGGGGAGATGCATGCTGAAAGTAGACTATAGATTGAACACGATTGAACACGATGGCCACTCAATACTCCTATTGTGGACCACAACACCCAAAAGGAGAGAGAGAGAGAGAGAACAAAAGGGAATGCCCTGCCACAGAGGCGGGGGGAGGCCAGGGGAGGAGGGATGGGATTGGGAGGTGGGAGGGATACTGGGTTCACTGGTGGTGGAGAATGGACACTGGTAGAAGGAGGGGTGCCAGAACATTGTATGAGGGAAACAGAAGTTTGAAAATGTGTAAAACTGTTACTGTACCTTCATGGTGATTCACTAATTAATAAAAAAATTAAAAAATTTAAAAAAGAATCAGGGATGCTGAGGCTGGAGTGATAGCACAGCGGGTAGGGCGTTTGCCTTGCATGTGTCCGACCCAGGTTCCCAGCATCCCATATGGTCCCCTGAGCACGGCCAGGAGTAATTCCTGAGTGCATGAGCCAGGAGTAACCCCCGTGCATCACCAGGTGTGATGCAAGAAACCAAAAAAAAAAAAAAAGAATCAGGGATGCTGTCTCGTTTGCCAAAGCATTGAAAATCAGATGGGCTGGACATGTAATGCGATTTAGAGATGACCACTAGACTAGAGCTGTTACCAACCGGATTCCACAAGACATCAAAAGACCGCGTGGCCTCCCACATATGAGATGGTCAGACTTCTTCGTCAAAACCCTGAACAAATGGATTGGGGCTCTTCACGTTCCTGGAGTGAGCAGATATCATTGGGCTACACTAGCACATGTCAGGGACAAATGGAGACGTTACTGGCGCCCGCTCAAGCTAATGGAAGATCAACAGGATGACAAGTGATACAAGTGAAGGGGGTGGGGATATTGGTTGCAATAAATCAAAAATAAAATGCATAGTCTTCCCAGCTCTTTTCGTTAGAAGATTCATCAGTGTTTGCTGGAACTCTAAGGTGACCCTGGGAGTATGGTAAATTCCATGCTACAGATGACCAAATCCTGAGAGTCCTGGTAACTGGCCATTTCTGGTCAGTGTGAGAGCTAATGATATCTTGTGAGTCTCAGTGTAAATTCCTGCCCCACTTCTTTGATAGGCTTGTTAGTAACACTTAGATGTGGTTTGTTCTAAGGCTATTACTGTTCCTTACACAATGTCACATGATGAGCTTCAGAGCAAAAGTTCTAGAAAGCAAAGCAGGGCAAAACCACGTAGAGTGATCCAGTTGCTTTCCTAGGGGGCAACCCCCCCCCAGGCCAGCACATTCAAAAACAAATAAAGAATCCCCTTAGAAATGTTCAAAACTAAAATTCATCTCCCCTTTCTCTCTCACACATTCTTCCTGCCTGGCTTCCCAGTGCCATGGGCACAAATAAAAGACGTTGCTTTTTCTAAAATGGCTGTGAACCTCTCACAAAGAGAATAAATTAAAATATTTTCTCAGATCTGCCTGTGACTTCTCTGCAGATCACACCCAAAGCCTCTTCATTTCAGTCCTTTCGATCTTCAGAAACACGGCGGGTGATTCCCAGGCCAGCTACCATTCGGCAAATCCTCGGTGGTTATTCCCTTTATTTTTAAATCAATTGTGCTGGAAACATTTTTTAATCATCCACTCTGCAACCGATCCCCCACTTGGTCGTGTACGGCAGGCACCCTCTGTCTGTGGTGCTAATGCAGTGTATTAAAGATGATTATTTCTGTGTGTTAGAGGGATTGGCATGTTTGTCATTGTTTATTCAATCCTCTGAAGTCAATTGCTAATTATAAGAGCTTGTAACTATAGGGACTTAGCTGATGAATCCAATTGAACTGTCAGCTTTTCCAGACTAGACTGGAGATAGAAAGAATCTCCATCCTGATTGCTTTAATTAATGGATGCAAAGATAAGGCAGCCTATGGAGACAAATGCTGCGATGTCTTTAGTGCATCTTTGCCACGCATGGCAACAGACTCAGGATCATCTGTTCAGGATGGCACTCTAGCACTGTCGTCCCATTGTTCATCGATTTGCTCGAGCGGGCACCAGTAATGTCTCTATTGTGAGACTTGTTGTTACTGGTTTTGGCATATGGAATATGCCACGAGGAGCTTCCAGGCTCTGCTGGTGAGATAATCTCGGTAGCTTGTCTGGCTCTCCGAGAGGAACGGAGAGACACTTGGAATATCAATGGCAGGACTTCAGGGAACACCTACCATGGACATAATGTTCAGGAATAGAAATTAAGTGATAAATCCCCAATTCTGAAGGGTCTTATAAATTCATGGAGAAATGAGCCTCAAGTGTAGAAAACAGGTTAAAAACATGAACATTTTATGGTGAAATGAGTTTAGAGATAGAAAAGCATTGTTGGAGCAGGGTGGCCTGGAAGAGATCACGGGGCTGTTGGGGACTGGGAGGGAGATAAAGAGACCAGGGTCCTTTCAAAGGCTCACATGGTCCTCCTGTCTTTGTGCTCGGTCCTCTCGGGGTTGAAATAATCTTGCTACCCTGTGAAATGGAGCTGCTTTTTCTTTAGTTCGGTCTAGCATTTTCCCAGCCTCCCTGGTTCATCACTGAGTCCAAAGGGACACACTGAACTTTCTGCCAAGAAAATTATTTTATTTTTTAATACATATTTATTGAATTACCATGAGATAGAGAAGTACAAAGCTGTTCATGGTTGGGTTTCAATCATTCAGTGGTCCAACACCCATCCCTCCACCAGTGTAATTTCCCAGCACCAATACCCCAAGTTTTCCTCCTCCTCCTAATGATGTCGTGTGATTCTCAGTGAAAATTCCTGCCCCGTTTCTTGGCTAGACTTGGTAGTAACACTTAGGTGTGATTTGTTCTAAGGCTATTACTGTTCCTGACACAGCGTCATGTGATGAGCTTCAGAGCAAAATATCTAGAAAGCAGAGTAGGGCAAAACCATGTAGAATGACCCAATTGCTTCCCTAGCAGGGAACCCCTCAGGCCAGTGCATTCAGTAACAATTCCACTCAAATTCCACCCCACCACACCTGGCTCTGTGACAGACACCTGCTCTCTTCCTCTCTCTCACTCTCTGTCTCTGTCTCTGTCTCTCTGTGTCTCTGTGTCTCTGTCTCTGTCTCTCTCTGTCTCTCTGTCTCTGTCTCTCTCTCTCTCTCTCTCTCTCTCTCTCTCTCTCTCTCTCTCTCTCTCTCTCTCTCCATCCTTTTGGGCATTAGGGTTTCCAATATAGATGCTGAAAGGTTATCATGTATACCCCTTTACCTACTTTCTATATTCAGTTCTTGTCCAGAGTGATCATTTCCAACTATTGCTGTCATACTGAACCCTCCTCTATCTTATATCTTATCTACCCTCCACCCCCCCATACACTTGGACACACTGAGCTTCTGTCTACCTGTCATCAGCGAGTCCACACCCCATTTTTATCTTCTCCTCTTGGAAAATGTGAGCATCTCGGAGCAGAGGCCTCTTTGTCCTTCCTGCAGTCCCAAGTGTGGAAAGGATCATGGGCATTTAGAAAACATGTATGCCATAAGTGCAGGATCAGATTGGAATGCTGTATTTGAACATGAAGGAATGGAGGCTGGGAGGCTTCAGCTGAAGGAAATGAACTGGGAATTTTTTCCTAGTATAACATTTTTGTTGTTTCTGAATAGTGAACTCAAGTTTATTTATGAAATACAGAAGTTTAACAACCAAGAAAACGCTTTTTACATAAGACACCATACATTAAAAATACATAGCGTTTGGGGCTAGAGCGATAGCACAGCAGGTAGGGCGTTTGCCTTGCACGCGGCCGACCCGGGTTCGAATCCCAGCATCCCATATGGTCCCCTGAGCACCGCCAGGGGTGATTCCTGAGTGCATGAGCCAGGAGTGACCCCTGTGCATCGCCGGGTGTGACCCAAAAAGCAAAAACAAATAAACAAACAAAAAAAAAATACATAGCGTTTGTATTTTATTACAAAGGATCCCAGGATTCAAGCAAAGACAAGTTTGCATTATCTAGTTGGAGGTTTGGGGGGATGGGAGGGATGAGGGGGCGTGTTCCAGGCATGGAAAGAGGCAGGCGAGACCAGTGTCAGGGCTTGGAAGAGGGAACCGTGCTGGGAACCCCTGGCGGGACTCAGCTCTGGAGCCAAGAAAACACAGACTCATCTTTTGTCTTTGAACCTGGCAGCATGTTGTTTTCATCACCAGAGATGGGGGCTCCCTCCTGGGAACCCAGCTGAGAGAAGGCAGCTTCCAGCACATTGTGCCTCTGCCTCAGGGGGACAGAGCCCTGGGAACTGCTTCTGTTCTCACACGTTTGTCAGACTAAAGGGAATCCTGGTTCTGATAAGGTGTGAGCGCTAATTGAAGCCAATTAACCTATCAGCAGATAAGCGAGGGCGCGTCCTATCAGAGAGCCAGTATCTAACTTTAGCTTCACAGAAGAAAGGCTGCATTGCTATGGAATAGTTTATTGCAATTAAGAAAGTACCACTTCCTATTCTAGTAGGGTTTTGTTTGTTTGTTTGGTTGGTTGTTTTGTTTTGTTTTTTTTGTCCTGGTTTGTTTTTTGTCTCTTGGGTCACATCGCTTCTTGTCTTTTTGGTTAAGATCAAGTGGTTTTAGGACCACACCTTCGGTGCTTAGGGGTTGCTCCTGGGTCTGTGCTCATGAATTATCTTGCTTTCTCTTTAGTTTGATCAGGATCTAGAATTTAGGATGCTGGGATGCTGAGGACTGAGCCCAGCTCAGCTGCATTCAAGGCAAATGCCCCACCTGCTGTACTAGTACTCCGGCAAGTCTAGTAGTTTCGAGTCCTTAAAATATTGCTCTTTTTACTTTTGTAGCCCCAAGCCCCACTGTGAGGCAGCCCCAGGGGCCCTGTGATAAGGTGTTAGCAACACGCGTTCTACACCATCTTGGCTCTGCCCGAGTGAAGACACCGAGACTGGTCAGCTGGCAAAGCCCGCATGTTTACTGCCTGATGGTTCATGGTAGAATCTGACAGAGCGGGACAGGGAAGTTCAGACACCCCTGCACCATGGAGAATCTGGGGAGCAGGAGGAAGAGAGCATGCGTGGAGGAATGTGGGACCCCCTCCCCGCCCTCCAGCTCAGTTCCATGTTGGCAGTACAGAGAGATCCTGGGGACCTGGCCTGGGTTCTGTGCAAATGGCAGGGGGTGGGATTCATCTGGATGAATGTCCCCGTCCCCTGGAAACTGAGCAAGAAGGTCAGGTGTCCACTCCTGCCTGGGGCCTCGCTGCCAAGGTGAAACCACGGCAGGGCCGTTCCCTCCACCACCAACGGTAAACAGAAGCTGTTGGCTCCTGGGGGGGCGTCCGGAGGCCGCTGTGCCCCGAGCCCGCCAGACGCGGTGCCCTCTTGTCACGAAGATTGAGCGGCCTCCTCATTAGGCCAAGTGTCCTCATCCATCACGCGCGTCGCCTTTCATCCCTTCCGCTGCGTCCCGCCCACGGTGCCGGGCGCCGCTCACACGGGCACAGCTGGGCCGGCCCGCAGGGTCGGGACCAGGTGTTAGAGGTTGACTTTGATTTCCCTTTCCACGAAGCCGCGACGGAGAGAGCTCGGGAGGAGAGCTTGTCGGAGATCAAAGGACGTGGGTGGGGACAGTCGGGCCACCGCGCCCTCGGCAGTGACCAGGAGGGAGCAGGGCCAGGCTGGAGCAGCAGCATCAGGTGGACTTGGTGGGGTTGGGGGCTCACGCTGGCAGAGTGGGGGGACGCCAGCACGCTGCCAGCCTGGGGAAGGCCGAGTTCCTTTTTTTTAAAAAACGTTTATTTATTTATTTTTAATTTTATTTTTTTAATGAATCGCCATGATGTGCAGTTACAGACTTACAGACTTTCGTGATTACGTTTCAGTCACCGAGTTCTTTACTAGGAGAAACAGCGAGACAGAGACGCCTTCCGGGCTGCAGCCAAAAGTCCCTAGAAGAAAGACACGGTGTACAGCAGCCACCTCTCTTAGAGGGAAACATGTGTGTCTGTGTGTGCGCCGGTGCACGTGTGCAGTCCCATGTGTGTGCGCACTCAGGTCTGTTTGCAAGGGGCGCATCTATGTGTACATATGTGTATATGTGCACTCAGGCATCTATGAGAGCGTATGTGTGTCCCTGTGTTGTACACGGGACACGTCTGCAGATGTATTTGCCAGGTATGTCTGTGGCATGACGGTAAAAATGCAGACATTCCCCCATGGGCTTCACACGGGTGCACTTTGACTCAACCTCTCCTCGCCATATTTTGGATTCCTTCAGAATCCTTTAGGGCTCTGGGTGTTTTTTGGGGGGGGTCACATCCGGCGATGCACAGGGGTTACTCCTGGCTCTGCACTCAGGAATTACTCCTGGCGGTGCTCAGGGGACCATATGGGATGCTGGGAATTGAATCTGGGTCGGCCGCATGCAAGGCAAATGCCCTACCTGCTGTGCTATCGCTCCAGCCCCTAGGGCTCTGTTCTTTTGGGAAGAAGCGGGCGTGGCGGGGGAGAGGGCATGAGGGGTGTTAATTTTTATCTCTCTCTTTTTGAGCTTCAGAGCAACTTTGGGGATTTAATCCATTCTGGTTTGGGGCCCACACCTGGTGGTCTTCAGTTTTACTCCTGCCCCTTTGCTCAGCACTCCTGGCAGTGCTCAGGGACCATATGGGATTCTGGATCAAAGCAGGGGTGGCCACGTGTCAGGCAAGCCCTGAGCCCGCTGCACTATCTTTCCAGCCCCTTAAAAAGATTTTTTTTTTAACTTTCGAAATTTAAAGAATTATCGGAGTGTTTGTAGGTGCTCCTCAAGGCAAGGGTATGAAATAGTGTGAAACAATAGGAAATAAATTTTCTTTTCTTGCAAAGCCCCTGGAGAAATGGAGGGGACCCCACCAACACACACACACACACACACACACACACACACACACACACAGAGCCCAGGGGCAGTGGGTGGTGCCCCCTGTTTCCTGGAGGCTGGGGTGGGGAGCAGAGGCAGCCAGGGGTGCTGGGACAATAATCCCCGTGTCCTCCCGTTCCAGACACCAGATGAGGTGGCTCTAGTGGCTTAAAAAATTCATCACCGTGGCAAAGGCAGGAATGCTAATTAAGTGTTTTTAGCATAATAGAAAGTCAATTTTAATTGTCCCAAATGGAACTATTGTTTACAGTTACAGATGGCTGCCAGGCATACCTGGAGGAAATAAATGAGGCCTGGAGCTGGGAATTACTGTCAATTCCAGGGAGGGTTGCGGGAAGGTGTTGGAGACTGAGCTTCCGAAGGTAGCTGCGAGGAAAGCGGGTCACCTCTATGGACCCCACAGGGTCATTCTTCGCCATCCAGAACCTGTGTGGCACCATCCTTCCTCCCCCAGCCTCGTCACCTGCCTCCCGGTGGCTCCATCAGAGGGAAGAATTCCGAGTGGCCCTCTCCACCCAGAGCAGAAAATCTCAGATCCACCCCGCAGCCAGCCTCCACCACCACGTCCCGTCACCCCTCTGCTCCCTCCCCTCCTCAGCTTGATGCTGGGTGCCCATCGATCCATACCCAACACCCTTCCTGCCTCAACTGCCCCTCAAGGCCACATCTGACCCCCTGAGCCACCTCAAAGCCTGTAACCATCAGTGACCATTTCTTCGGACTCTAAGTCAATTGCTCATTGCCCTACATCCTTCCAATCAGAAACTAGCTGGACATTCGTCTGACCTGGCAGGGCGTAAAACTGCATCAGGACAGTGCTTTGATCTTACTGACTTACATGTTTGGTTTATTTTTTTATTTGCAGCACCATACGTTACAAGGTAATTAGCAGGATTTCATACATGGACCCTCCACCCAGAGGTCCGCTTCCCCACATCATCATCCCAGTGTCCCTGACTACCCCCTAAAGATCATTTGTCTTTTGTTTCGTTTTGGTTTGGTTTTTGCTTTTTGGGTCACACCCAGTGATGCTCAGGAGTTACTCCTGGCTCTGCACTCAGGAATCACTCCTGGCAGTGCTGGGGGACCATATGGGATGCCGGGGATTGAATCCAGGTGGGCCGCTTGTAAGGCAAACGCCCTCCCCGCTGTGCTATCGCTCCGGCCCTAAAGATAATTTGTTATTAGGGTCCGGGTATTCCCCCAGTTGTCCTCTTCATGTTCTGCATATGCGCGAGATCATTCTGTGTCTGGCCCCCTCTACTCGCCGACTCCACTCAGTGTGATCCTCCCCAGTCCCATCCACGTGGCAGCACATTTCATGATTTCACTGTTTTCTTAGAGTCAGGTGGTTTCCCACTGTGGCTATGCATCGTTGCTGCTTTTGATCCAGTCCTCTTTTTGTGGGCATGCGCGTTGCTTCCAGATGTTGGCTGCTGTGAGTGGCGAAGCACCGGACACAGGCTTGCAGATGGCTTCTCTGAACTGAGGTTTCGGACCTTTGGGGGAGATGCCAGAAGTAGAATTGCTGAGTCATATAGAATCTCAGTTCCTAGTTTATGGGAAAAGGGTTGATATCTGAGGTACATAAAGTACGAGTAGAAATCTACCAAGAGAAACAACAACGATGAGAAAAACCAACCCCATCAAAAATGGGGAGAGAGGGGCTGGAGAGAGAGAACAGTGGGTGAGATGTTTGCCTTGCACACTGCTGACCAGGATTAGATCACCGAGTGCCCATATGGTCCCCCGAGCACCACTAGTGGTGTGGTGCAGAGCAAGGAATAAGCCCTGAGCCCAGTCAGGTGTGCCCGAACCTCCCGAAGAGGGGCAATAGATGCATAGACACCTGCTTGGTGAAGACGTGCTGATGGCCATAAGGCATATGAAAAACACTCTGCATTGCTTATCATAAGGGAGATGCAAATAGAAGCAGCGATGAGATGTCGTCTTACACCAGTGATACTGGGGCATACCAGAAGAACAAAAATAAACGTATGTGGGGGAGGAAGGTGGTACCCTCATTCTCTGCTGGTGGGAATGTCAGTTGGTCCAACCTATGGAAGTATTTCAGTTTTATTTTTGTTCTTCTGTTTTGGGGCCACACCCCATGATTCTCAGGATTGGTTAGTTCTGGCTTTTCACTCAGGAATCACTTCTAGTGGTGCTTGGGGAACTATAGGGGATGCTGGGAGCCAAACTTGGGTCAGTTGCACACAAGGCAAATGCCTGTACCTGATGTATTATTATTATTATTATTTTTTAAAGTGGTTATGCTCATTTTACTTTTTTTATTTTTTTAATTAATAGTTTATTTTTAATTAGTGAGTCAACGTGAGGGTACAGTTACAGATTTATACATCTTTGTGCTCATGTTTCTCCCTTACAAAGTTTGATAACCCATCCCTTCACCAGTGCCCATTCTCCACCACCAGTAAACCCCAACATCCCTCCCACCCTCCCCAGTCCCGTCTCCCCTCTCCCCACACTGCCACTATGGCAGGGTATTCCCTTTTGTTCTCTCTCTCTGATTTGGTGTTGTGGTTCGCAATAAAGGTGTTGAGTGGCCATTGTGTTCAGTCTCTAGTCTATATTGGGCCCGCATCATCTTTCCCCCACATGACCTCCAACCACATTTTACTTGGTGTTCCCTTCTCTGAGTTGCCCAGAATGAGAGACCAACCTCCAAGCCATGGAGACAACCTCCTGGTACTTATTTCTACTATTCTGATATATTATTATTTTGGCCCCAAAGTACTTCATTTTAGTAAAGAGTTCTATTGATATCCAGTTCTATTGATATCCAGTTCTATTGATACCCAGTTCTATTGATATCCAGTTCTACTGATACCCAGTTCTATTGATATCCAGTTCTACTGATACCCAGTTCTATTGATACCCAGTTCTATTGATACCCAGTTCTACTGATACCCAGTTCTATTGATACCCAGTTCTACTGATACCCAGTTCTATTGATACCCAGTTCTATTGATACCCAGTTCTACTGATATCTTCCAGTCTCTTTTCATGACGTCATCAGAGCAAAGAACACACAAATCACTTCTCTGTTCAATTAAAAGTCCCCAGCGAGGGACAAAATCGGGAGATTGGAGCTGGAGGCTGACGAGGCATCTCAGGGCAGAGGACAGACACTGCAAAGGCTCCAGGCAGGAGCTTCCTAAAGCCCTGTTGATGTGGCAGGTTCCCATTGAACCAGAGTCTGGAAAAATAGATAAATAAAAACCAGCCTGCTAGTAGCACCTTTCACCAGTTCCCAGCAGATTCTGATGGAGCTTAATCTCGACCGTCTGGGTCAAAGGAAAACAGCCCCAGGTTTTCTAAACGGTGAACCCAGGCATGCGCTTGGGCAGGACAGCAGATAGTGTATCACACGCTTCTGAGCAAATGTCCCAGCACCCTGAGCAGAGCTGAGTCCTCCATCAGCCCCAGGGTGCTGCTCCCAGAAGCCTGCAGGAGCCAAAGGGAAGCTTGTTGGCATTCTTTCAGAGTGACCCATGTTGGTACTTGATGCAAACTAGGTCCAGGGTGACCCCACGTGGGTCTAAGTACTGCCTGTGCTGGGGGGGGGGGTTACGTAGCCCCAGACACACTCAGCAGCTCAGCGGCAAGTGCCCAGAAGCCCCCGCTCTCCGGCTCTCATCGACCAGGGGACTTGTCAGCGTAGCTGTGCTCAAATTTTTAATATCACTCCAATTTCATTTGTGTGAGACTTAGCTGGGTTCTTTTTTTCCCCCTGACTACCAATTAGCACTCGTAATTCACAGAGGAGATTGAGTCTATCAAACAGACTCATGTTTGAACGTTGAGTTCACATGATCTGAGGCATGTTGCTGAACCTTCCTGACCCCGAGTCACCCCTTGACTGATGTGGGAATTCTTAAGACTTACAGAGGCCGCGTGAGAGTTTTGAATCTGCGTGTAAGCACCTACATGCTCTGGAAGATGCTCGAGGTAGCGGTTTCTGTTCTGTTGAAACCTGGTGCCGTATCCCATGGAGAGGGGAAAGGCAGCAACTTCTCTTTGCTCAGGTCCTCAGCTTCAAGAGTATTCGCATTTGAGCCCGTAATTCCTTGTGTGTGTGTGTCTGTGTGTGTGTGTGTGTGTGTGTGTGTGTGAGGAATGGTAGATGGTGGGGGATTCATTGCTGACCTCTACCCATCGCTGCCAGGAATGATACAGCCCTCATCAGTCATAAACACAAAAATCTGACACTGTCAGATGTTCCCACAGAGCAAAAGGCATCCCTTTAAAGAAAACCATGGTGTGTGTGTGTGTGTGTGTGTGTGTGTGTGTGTGTGTGTGTGTGTGTGTGCATACACTGGCTTTTGGGCCCATCTGGCTGTGCTCAAGGTTTCTCCTGGCTCTGTGCTCAGGGATTACTCTTGGGCACTCGGTGTACCATATTTAACTGGGTCAGAGGTGTGCAAGACCAGCTTCTTACATACTGTACTATCTTTCTGGTCTCTATAATTTTGAGACATTCAATGCAAAAAGTAAGTTCAGAATTAAAACTTAACTCACTTAAAACTAAGTCTTAAGAATTCAACACTTTCCACAAATTTGCTCTGGAGAGACAGTACAGGAGGTGAGGAGCTTGCCTTGCATGCCTCTGACCCAGGTTGATCGCCAGCTCCAGATAAGGTTCCCAAAACACTACTAGGGGTCGCTTCTGAGCACAAAGTGAGTGGTAACTCCTAAAAACTGACAGATGTGGCCTCCGTTACCCCCAAAACCTTTTCATAAACTGACATCAAAGAGGAAATGAGCTTATTGCCTTGATCACCTGTATCACTTGTCATCCCGTTGCTCATCCATTTGCTCGAGCAGGTGCCAGTAATGTCTCCATTTGTCCCTGTCACGTGCTAGTGTAGCCCAATGGCATCTGCTCACTCCAGGAACACAAAGAGCCTCAAAACATTTGTTCAGGGTCTTGACGAAGAAGTCTGAACATCTCGTAGGTGGGTGGCTGGCTATGTGTTCTTTTGATGTCCCATGGAATCCAGTCGGTAACAGCTCTAGTCCAGCAGTCGTCTCCAAATTGCATTGTGTATCTGGCCCATCTGATTTTCGATGCCTTGGCAAACAAGACAGAGTCCCTGATTCTTGATCTTAAATGGAGGTCAGAACTCCAGATTCCTTCTCTCACGGAGTGAAACATAATATTCCAAGCATAGCTCTTTCGATTCCTCTTTGGGAGACCCAACTAGTGTTCTTATCCTATTTTCATAGGGCCTAGGTCTCTGGGGCGTATATTAGTGCAGGAATAACAGTGGAGTCAAAAATATGTGCCCAGAGCTGGAGGGTTTTTGTCCTCTTAAGAACTTCTTCAATGCTCTTGAAGGCATTCCATGCCAATCTCTTCCTCCTGCCCAGCTCAGGTGCCAGGTCATTCGTCATGTTGAATTCTCGACCCAGGTACACATAACTGCTGCATTTGGAGATGTTTGTTCCATTGAGAGCAAATGGAAAGTCAGGAATTAGTCTGTTTCTCATGAACATTGTCTTGGTGAGATTCAACTGTAGCCCGACCTTTTCACACTCATGGTCAGAGTCAGCCAGCATTCGTGCCACTTGGCTAATGCTTGGTGTTATTAGAATGATGTCACCAGTGAAGTGGAGGTGGTGTAGTTGCCAACTGTCTATCTTCACTCCCATTCCTTCCCATTCAGTCATTGTATGACATTCTCAAGGGTGGCACTGCAGAATTTCGGTGAAATGGTGTCACTCTGCCAAACCCCTCTTTACGTCGATGGTCACTTCCTTGTAGAATGGTGAGATCCTGGTGATGAATCCGTAATACAGCTCGTGGAGGATCCTAATGTACTGAGTTTGAACGCCCTGTTTGGCTAGGGCTTTGATGACCACTTCATTCTCAACAGAATCAAAGGCCTTGATAGGAAGTTTATTTCTTGTGAGAATTTCCAGCCTGATGAAGAAGTTTCCATGTCATGAGGGAAGGGCCAAAGGAATGCCCATAGTTATCCTGAGGGCTCAGCAACCAAGCACTCAGCCACAGAAAAAGGCTAGGAGCTTAGCCCCAAAAGACCCTGGCTTCAAGCTTGCTCACTCCCCAGATTTTGTTGTGTCTGATGTCTGTTTTGCGTAACTGAAGGACAATGATTTTTGTGTAATATGAAATTAGGTCAGTTTTTTTATTCATAAGCAAATATTGAACATCAGAAGTAACTGTTGGTGTGAAAATGCACTTTTGCTTCCGAACAGAAATGCAGGGAGAGACAGATGACCAGAGTTAACTGCGTGCATGCTAAAAGAACAAGGGTATGAGTTAGACTGGGACTTGGGACAGCATGAACTCGTCAGAGTCTGGTACTATCTGCCCCAAAGGCGTTGAGCACTGGTAATGTGTCTGCCCTATGGGAGTGTGAACTGGTGATGTGTCTGCCCTGATGGCAGTGAGAACTGGTGAAGTGTGTGTTCCTATGGGAGTGTGAACTGGTGAAGTGTCTGCCCTATCTGTGTGAACTGGTGATATGTCTGCCCTGGTGGCAGTGAGAACTGGTGAAGTGTGTGTTCCTATGGGAGTGTAAACTGGTGAAGTGTCTGCCCTATGGCAGTATGAACTGGTGATGTGTCTGCCCTATCAGTGTGAACTGGTGATGTGTCTCCCTATGGCAGTGTGAACTGGTGATGTTTCTGCCCTGATGGCAGTGAGAACTGGTGAAGTATCTGCCTCTATAGCAGTGTGAACTGGTGAAGTGCCTGCCCTACGCGAGTGTGAACTGGTGATATGTCCAGCCGGTCCTGATAGCTGGGATCCTTACCCTTTGCTCAGAGAGACTTTGTGACTTTCATAGTTATTGCATTAGTAGCAGAACCTAATTTCTGTTGAGGCCCCACCCATCCCTGCCTGCCCAATAGTGTGGATTCTCTGGAGCCCACTGATCCTTCCTGAGGCAGGCCTGTGGCCAGGGCCTGACTCTGTGACTCTCTTGGAATCCAGCTTACAGAACATGACAAAGCAGGAGACCGTGAACCTCTCAGGGCTGCAGACACCACCGTGAGACTCGGCTCTCTTGCACCTTTCTCTGTTGGCAACGTTGAATTTCACCAAGAGTCCTCACCATCTTTTCCTCCCGGAAGACACTTCCTCCTGGTAGACTGTCAGTGGTGATCCTGCAAAGACAAGTCCAAGGACAGGCCATCTGATGGTCCCCATGGACAGTGCCCAAGAGCACAAGGGAGAATTCCTCATTCTGTCTGGTCCAGGTGACCCCCATCCCCCTGGATGATTTGGGCTTGTCACACTCTATATAAGAATTTGAAAGCTTCCACCTCTGGCCTCCTGAACTCTCTTCCCAGGGAAAGATCCCATATCTAACATTTCTTTCTGACTCTACCTTGATCCTGTCACCAAGCTATTAACTCACTGATAGGAAAATGCTAAGAAATTTTCCTCTGAAATGACTGGAGTTTTCGAGACATCAGAATTACAATACTGAACCGGCTGGCTCTGGTTTCCCATAGCTTAGGTTTTTGGCTAAAAGCCTAACACCGGCCCATCAAATTCTGAATAGGTAGCAAATGTGAATCACGGTTGTCCAGATAGGAATTAGCAAGATGGCTATCAGTGAGTGGAAAGGAGTCTCATGTAATACCTCTGAACACAGGTTAATGAAACCAGTCCTTCAATTCCCCTAGTGAAAACGAGACTTCTGATTATTGTTAAGATTCAGCTGGCAATTTTGAACATGAGTTCCTTTCTCTAAAAATCATTTTTAAAATCTCTCATTCATAATTCTCATTCATGTAATAATTTCAGCACGGTCCTATTAACCCATTTAATTAAATTTTTCTGGGAACTTTGAATCAATGAGACATTCATCTCGACTCCTTTGTACGTGTTGAAAAAACTGAGGTCTGGAGAAATTGAGTGACTTGTTTAGCTAAAAATTGTGGTCATTTCAAGAGTTTTGTCTCACTTAAACTTTGCTATCTTTCGGAAAACCAAGTCACATCCAATATGTGTCAGATATAGGTATATGCTACTGCCAAGTTGCCTGTTTTAATCCTCCTAATTCCAGCATTTAGTTCTTCTAGATTCTTTCTTCTTAATGTCCCAATTCCTTATTGTCCCACATTTCCCTGAATGTGAAAAATCATCATCCAGGGCCTTTCAACATTTGTCTGTCAAGATAAAACGCATTTAAAGTCTAGGATCCACTGAGACTGACTTCAGTGCAAGTTTGCAGTCTATGGATTATTTCCAGTTTATTTCTTGCGGGGGGATCAGGCTGTGGAAAATCTGATTTTGGAGGTCCCATTCATCTCCTGCCCTTGTCTGTGGCTCATGCTGCTGCTCCATAGACAATTGAGCTGTAATTGTAGCATTCAGATTTCCATTAAAAATGGATTCTGCTCCCTGGGGGAAATCATCCAAGTGACCTACTTTCTAGACTGGGACAGGAGGAAAGCACTCGTCAGCTGTGAGACGGAATTGTGAAGGAAGCTCTGGTTTTAACGTGTCTGCTGCACACCCCGGGAGTCCTACTAAAAACTCGGGGATTTCCCTTCCTAATATATCCCAGATGCTATTTTCTGCGAACACCTACACCCGCCAAATGCAGAGCAGTGGCAGATGCTGACCCAGGAGCGACTGTTCCGAATGAGAGGATTGGGAGCGATGGGGAAGCAAACTGACAACAGAGTGGTTGTTCATCCGTGCAATGGGTGGAAGGATCAGCTAGGCAGGAACTTCTGGAATTAAGATTTATACAGACGTAGACTTGGACGTTAGTGAAGACATTGCTGGTGTCTACTCGAGCAAATCGGTGAGCAATGGGACGACAGTGCTACAGTGCTACATATGTAGACGTAAGAGTTTGAAGATGGGTGTTTGATCATTGTATGACTGATACTGAAACATGAAAGCTTTGTAACTGTGTTTCATGGTGATTTGACTTAAAAACAAAAAAGTTTCAGTGAGTGGGGCTGCCCAACCTGTGCTGGAATCCCAGTGCTTCACCTGGTTGCTGACCTCACAGCATTGCTGCTTGTACGGGTCAGACCTTGATTCTTGATCATTGTGTCTCTCCAGGGCCTTCTCTTCCTGCCTGGAAGCCTATAGCCCATGAGCATTTCCTCTGATCTGCTCAAACTGGCTTATACCAGTTGCTACCATACCCTGAAGACATTATACTAATACTGGGTCATCCCCTTGGATCTCTTCAAATCATTAGGAAATCACCAGGGACAAGAGACCTTACCTATTTCCTACATGCAGAATTCCTTATTCCTCCCCAGTTCTCAGTGGACCTGGAGCTGCAAAACTGGTCTTGGGGCTGGGCAATAGAATGGAGTATGGGACACTTGCCTTGCGTGTGGCAGAGCAATGTTCAATCCACAGGGTCCCCTGAGTGCGCCATGAGTGATCTCCGAGTGCAGAGCCAGGAGTAGACGTGAGCAGCGCTGGGTGTAGCCCTGAAGAAAAAAATAATGGCAACAGGAAAAAACTGACCTAACCCCTGAGGGAATCCTTGGATTTATGTGTACTATTATCATACAAAATTCCAGATGTTTCTGGAACTAGTTATTTGCTTAACAGCTTCGTGACAGTAATTTCGGATCCCCCCGTGTTCGGGTCATCCGCTGGTTCCTTGCTGGTTCCCGTGTACTTTGTCCTTGCTCCGCATGTGCTTTGTCTCTTGCTGGCTCTGCTCTTGATGTCCCCCTGCTGTCACCTTGTCTGTCTCTATGGCCCCATGGCTGCCTCTCAAGGGCCACAGCACGGGGGCTCTTTGTCCCCTAGGTGTTACTGTCTCATGGGTGAGAACTGCTGCTCCCCACTTTTCCCAGGGCACAGGTGAAGGGTTGAAGAGAAAGATCCCCTCCTGCATCCCTTTGATGAGTTTGCTTATCCACCTGGCTGGTCAGTCATCAGTTGGTGAGATTTAAAAATGATGGGTTGTGTGGACTAGATGTCCTGGCAACCCCTCCTCACCCCTTCTGTCGTCAGCAATTCATGGGCTGAGTAAAGCGCCCGCCACCCCTGCTTCCATACGGCACACAGACTTGTCTAGTCTCGGTCCTCTGAGCTGAAGCAGAACCAGAGATCTCGCCCTGGGATGTACACCAGGGAAAGGTGACGATTTCCCTCTTTCTAATTCACTCTGGAGGACAGAGACCCATGCACCCACCCCACTCTCTCCATCCCGTCCACAAACCCCATTTCAGCTCCTCGTCTTAGATTTCTTTTGTTGCTCATCATGTTAATTTTGTTATTGTTTATTCCATGAAGAGCAAAGCCACCAGGCATTTGTTTTCCTCTCTGGCTATTTCATTTGGTGCAATCTCTCAAGTTCCATTCATGTGGCTCCAAGTGGTGGGAAAGCGTTTTTCTGCATCTGAGTAGTGGACCATTGGGTCTGTAAGCTCCTCTCATCTTTTTCTACTCATCCATTAGTGGGCAACTAGGGTATTTCCACACTCAGTTGTAGTGTTGTTTTGTTTTTTATGACCAAAAGCATCTTCTTTGCATATTTGCTTTACTATTCTTGAAACAACATTATGCACTGTACTTTCAAATTTGTGAGATAAATAATGCTGAATTAAAGTTTTATATGTAAGACCCAAACCATCAAATTCATGGATGATGTGGGCTGTGGCTCAGTCTCGGAGATGACTTCAGGGCCCTGATTCCTGAAGTGGAATTGCTCTTCTGGCTTATGATTTCTGAAGATTTTTAAAACATATTTTCCCTAGAGGTATGTCAATTTACATAGCCACCAACAGTCTATAAAAGTTTCTTATGCTTCACACATTTGCAATTACCAGTTGCCTCTGGAATTTCTCTAGAAAGGCACCTTCACAGGTGTGAAGATACCTCACTGTGTTGGTGATTTGTAATCTCCAACTAATACATTTTATTGGCCATTTTAAAATGTACCTAATGGCCATCTGTAAATCTGCCTTGCAGCAAAATCATGGTGTCTTACTTGTCTTGCCTGTTTTTGATTGAATTCTTTGCTTTGTTGTTATTGAGTGGTATGAGTTCTTTAGATATTAACCCCTTTGGGGAAGTATGGTGGGTAAAATGCTGCTCCCAGTCAGGAGCTGCTTCTCTGTTTCTTTTTTTTTTTCTGGTGATATTTCTTTACTGCACAGAAGTTTTGCCATAAATGAGGTAATCCTAGCTTATGATTTTGTGTTCCTTGATATTGAATCAGGTTCCTGAAGTCATCTTTGAGGCTGATGACATGGCATATATCTTTTGTGATTTCTATGAATTTGATGGTGTGAGTATTATATGTAAGACTTCTATCCATCTTGAATTTTTTTGGTGAATGGGAGTTATGCAATGTGATCTAATTTCATTGCATTGTATATTACTGTCCAGATTTCTCAGCATCATTTGTTAAGGAAAATTGCCTTAATTTGTGGTATATACTTGACTCCCTTGTTGTATATCAATTATCCATGCATAAATGACTTTATTGGTTTTTAACTTTATTCAATTATCTTCATATCTGTTTTTTATTTTAACACTGTATTGTTTTGATTACTCTCATTTTGTGGTATAGTTTAAAGGAAAGGAGCATGATACATCCATTTTTCTTAATTTTCCTCCCTCTAAAATTGTCTTGGCTACTTGAGGTGTTTTGTTGTTGTTCTGTTTTATTTTGGATTTCTGTTCCATACAAAATTTAGGAGGTCATATTTCTTGGAAAAGGTACCATTGGAATCGTAATAGGGGTTGTTTTGAATCTGTAGATTGCTTTAGGTAAGATGTTCCCTTTAAGAATGTAAATTTTTCCCATCTGTGAGAATGAGACCTCTTTCCATTTCTTTGTGTCTTCTATTATTTTTTAATGACCTTGCCATTTTCTCCTAGTACATAGGATTTTAACCTTCTTTGATACCAGGCAATTTGTTCTTTTGAAGTGATTATAAATGGGACTGTCCCATTCATTTCTCTCTCTCCCTCTCTCCCCCCTCTGTCCCCTCTCTCTCTTTCTCTCTTTCTTTCTCTTCCACACTCTCCCTCCTCTATCTTCCCCTCTCTCTCTCCCCTCTCTCTTTCTCTCTCTTCTTCACTCTCTCCCTCCTCTCCCCCTCTCTTTTTCTCTCTCTCCCCCTTCTCTACCTCCCTCCTTCCCTCCCTCTCTTCCCTCCCTCTCTCTCTTTCTCTCTCTTTCTCTCTCTCCCTCTCTCTCTTTCTCTCCCTCCCTCCCTCCCTCTCTCTCTCCTTCTCTCTCCCTCTCTCTCTCTCTCTCTCTCTCTCTCTCTCTCCTTCTCTCTCCCTCTCTCCCCTCTCTCCCTCTTCCTCTCTAGTTTCTTGTTCCGGGTGCATCAGATATTGCACAGTGTTTTTGTAGGAGGTGGCTGAGGGTGGGGCTGGCACTGTGTCTCCAGAGCTGCCCGTCACAGGGTGGCAGGGAAGATCTCAGAGGCAGCAGCAGGCTGTGCGCTCACTCTCTTCCATCAAGGACATAAACAACCAGGAGCTAATAGCACTTAAATAATAGATGTGCCATTTCACAGGGAGCACCACGGACATCTCAGGGAATTAAGTGAAATCTGGGAGATTGCAGGAAGGCACATTCTGGGCCACGGTGCCTTCAGAAAAGTACTAGGGAGGGGGGAGGGGAGGAAGTCATTAGGCTCTCCAAGGGCGGGGCGCTAGAGCAGAAGGGTAGCCCATCTAGCTCCTTCTTGGTGGCTGCTGTGGCCATTGTCATACTTGCCTGTGGATGGAGGAAGGGACGGCGGGCTAAAGGGCACCGTCAGGGAGAAGCAATGGTGCAGGAAGTGAGTCTCCAGGAAGTGCTTCCTGGCTGCATTGCTGGGCTCAGAGTTCTGATGTGCGGGTCTGTGCCTTGCCTAGGCAGTTAGCTAAAGCGAGTCTCTGGGAAATCACCCTGTGCTCCCGTAGTAACGGACTCCCAGCTGCCTGTGGCGTCTGGGGGGTGATGTTGGGTTGGTCCCTGTGTGGGTTTGGACGGTCCTCCCACCCATCCCATTGCTCGCTGGTTCTCAAGGATGGATCATGCGTTGGGTACCTCTCAGTTCAACGCATTAGGCCCAGGCCAAGGCAGGACTTCAGAAATGTTGGGAGTGGGATCGTCACACGGAAGCTTTGTGAAGTCTCAGGAAAGTGGCAGGCATAGAACAAGTGTCCTTTGTGCCAGACCCCCCAGTGTCCCAGTGTCTCACTCCTGAGCATGCTTGGGCCAAATGAGCTCGTCTTCAGAGAGTGGCCTCTTCCGGACGCGGGAGGGTGGTTTGTTGTTCTGTGTTTGGTAAGAATCTCTTCTAGGATCCGGAGACATAGTGAAGCAGGTTGGGTGCTTGCCTTGCACATGGCCAGGCTAGATCCCAGATATCCCCTCAGGGTCCTCCAGGCCCTGCCAGGAGTGATCCCTGAGCACAGGGCCAGGAGTCCGCCCTGAGCACCACTGGGTATAGCTCGAAAACAAAACAAAACAAAATCTCTTCTAGGTAGCAGCGATTCCTTCTGAATATAAGCCTCTGTCTGTCTGGTCAGCTGCCCACCCCACCACCCACAGTGACCCGGTGTGGGGATTTGGTGGCTCACAGGAAGGGGAACTGGTAGCTTGAGTCATGGGTTTAGTTAGGAGAATCGGGCCCACAGCAGGGAGTGACGGAAGAGTGAGGCAGGCTCCAGCACGCCAGGTGGCCCACATGTGGCTTTGCCTAAGGAGGCAGAGAAAGCCTGTCTTAAGCGTTGCTTGCCATCTTGTAGGGGGTGCGGCTGAGAGAAGCCAGCGGGGCCCAGTGGGTCAGACTGGGTCAGATGGGAGTAAGGAGGAAGCGGAGAGGAGCAGCTGCTTGGCCTTCTGGGGGCAGGACAGAGACACCAAGGAAGGTCCAGTGGACAGGCCTGGGACAGACCGTTTCTGTCCTGCCTCTCTGCCTGGCCTCTGCCCGGGTCTCTCTAGAGCCTTCTGGGCATATCCACAGAGCGGAGTTGGAGAGCCAAAGAGAGGGACATGCTTTCCTAGAGGACAGAAGAAGGTGCTAGGCCATGGGGCCCTGCTGCGCTTGACTGCCCAGTGCTCAGGGAAGGCAGAACCGAACCTCCACCTCAGAGGCCCCGAGAGGAGGAGACTCAGCAAGGATCGTGCCTTGGGAACTTCAGGCTGAAAACAAAGTTGATTTTTTCCCTAGTAAATGCCTCCCTCCCCCCGACCCCCACCCCTCGCCGCCTGGTCATGCTAAGCCGTGCTTGTTCCGAGAAATTAAAAAATAAGAATGGAGGGTTTTATTTTGTTTTGTTTTTTTAATAAACACAAATTCTGCCACGAGGTGCCTTCTGGCGCCTTCCTTCCCCGCTGCAGCTCGCTGGGTGCCACCTGCCCGCCGCCCTGCGGCTGCTACAGAGACGTCCTGCGTTTCTTCTGTTCCTGGAGCGTGGCAGAAAAATGGGCTGTCACGTGCTTCCGGGAAACGGTTTGGAAGAGTCGTCACACTCGGGGTCGGAGAGGCCTGGGCTGGCCAGAGAGGCTGTCGCTGCCTGGAGATCGTCGAACGCTCCCGGTGTGCTTCTCTTTCTGTCAAGCACGGCTGCCACCGGGCCAGTGAGAGTTCTGTGTCGGCCAAGGCTGGCACAGTGTCCGGCTGGCATTGGCGAAGCGTTTCAGTCCTTCTTTAGCCACACAAAGCCATGGAGGGACGAGGCTCCAGGTAGAGAGAGAGACGCCCGGATGCCAGCCCTACTTAATTCTGCAGCAAAGGGCACCATTCTGCCTCCGGGCCCTGCATGCATTTTCATGAATTCAATCTGTTTTTTCTGCACAGAAGAGAAGCTGGAGTCCAAATATCTGAAGCCAGAGATGGATTGTTTTATTTTCTTTGATTTTTGTAGATGTATTTAGTCCCCATGAAGTTAGATTATTACTCATGATTGGGTCTCAGGCATACAGTGTTTCAACACCGGTCTATTTACCAGTGTCCACTTCCCTCTGCCAAAGCTCCCACATCCCTCCCCGCCATTTTCCTCCCATGAAAAGGTGGATTTATTGACACCAGTGATGAGACTGTGGGTCAGGGAAGGCCAGGCTCTGTCCAAGGTACTGAAACCTGCTACTCCCCCATCCGGGACCTCACCTCTCCTGCCCTTGTCATCTCCCTTTCTCTCCTTCTCTGACCAGCTCCCCAGAATCGGTTCCCCTGTTCATTGCAGGCTGACGTCCCTCCAACCTCACAGAAACCTACAGGAACGTCTCCCCCGCATGGTTCTGGATGGTCTGTGGGGGCAGGGAAGCTGGGTAGCTTGACCCAGGGTGTGATCACTGTCTTAATGTGAGCCCCATGGCAGGAGATGGGTGAGCATGCGTCATAGCCCACCGGCTGATGGTGTGGAGAGAGATGGGTGTATGCCTCCCTCTGGAAGACATGCCACAACCCAGACCGGTGGACACAGGGGCCATTTGGTCAGGGCCGAGTCTGAAGAGTGGAAGCATTGGTCCAGGCCGTTGACATCAGACTCCTGGTCTGGACACATCAGCCATTGCAGGCATTAATATTGTTGAGGCTCCTGTGTTCATGCACCAGCCTTGCCAGTCCCTGACATCAGCATCGAGAGCACTGGGCAGTGCTCTTGCTGGATGATTCTCCTCGACCCTTCTCAGATCTGGGTTCCCAATGCTCTGCTTCTCTGCACCCTGGCCCATGTACATCTTCATCCCATTGCCTCTCCTGCAAAATGGTTTGCTCCTGCTCTTACCTGCAGTTTCTAATTAAACTCTTAGTCTGAGGTCCTGCCCAGCATGTCCTAAGCAGAATCCTAAAAACAATCCATATTCCCAAGAGGATTATCTAGGGAGTTGCTAGTCTGCTTTTTTAAAAATCTGTATTTATTTGGTATTGGGGGGGGGCGTTAGAGCCACATATGGTAGTACTCAGGGCTTAATCCTGTTTCTGTGCTCAGGGGTCACTCCTAGCAGTATTAGGGGACCCTCTGTGGTGCTGGGGATTGAACCAGGGTTGACTATGTGCGAGGCAAATGCCTTCTTTACAGCACTATCTGGAATATCAGGATGCTTTGGGTTTGATTCTTATTGTTTTGGGTTCATACCTGGGGATACTCAGGGGTTACTCCTGGCTCTTCACTCAGAAATCATTCCTGGAAAGCTTAGGGAACCATATGGGACGCTGGGGATCAAACTCAGGGTGGTTACATGCAAAGGCCACTCTGGCCCCAAGTAGACAGATTTTTTCTTTTTTTTTTTTTAAGTCAAGGAGACTGTGGAGTTCGGTTCTCTGGGCAGCTGTGTTGGCTGCTCCGGCTCCCTACCCCAGCTACGACAGGGGGGCTGGCAGCCTTCCTGAGCTCCCCAGCCCACAGGAAGCCCAGTCCGGAGGGAATAGCAAACTTTCCTGATATTTATCGAGTGTCTATTTAGTGATTGACTGCCATCTTCCACTCTGCCTGTCTGATCAATAGGCGACTTAATGAAGTGAAAATGAAATCAATATTTAATTCCCCCAGGTAAGAGATACTTCCACGGCCTCTGCTCTATTGCCAACTCTCCCCGGTACCCGAGGTAAGAGCCGGGCCGTCTCACTCTCAGCCAGGATGCAGAGCTGGGTCCTCCCTTCTGTTGTCCCAGGGGAGTGGCTGGCCCTCAGAGTCCGAGTCGCCCAGTCCACATTGCCCCAGCCAGGGCGTGCGCGCTGGACAGTGTGTTGGCGGACTCTAGAATAACTAAGTATCTGAAGGAGCTCTCGAATAGAGCCTCACGCCCTCACTTTGATCTATGGCTTCGTGTCTGAATCTGCAGATGAGGAGACAGACAGGGAAGTAGGGAAATGTGCTGGGAAGCTCCCAGCTCATCTGCCTTGGTTTTTCTCGGGGAGAGCTCACATGGGGTGCAGGCAGGGCCCAGGGAGAAGCTGGCATGACCCTGAGCCCTCTGTCCAGGGCCACACGCACCACGTTCCAGGCCAGGCTTGAGACCACGTTCGAGACCACCTGTGGTCCTCCTTTCCCCTCTCCTCCCCTCCCTTTCCCTTCTCTCCCCTCCCTTTCCCTTCTCTCCCCTTCCCTTCCCTTCCCTTCCCTTCCCTTCCCTTCCCTTCCCTTCCCTTCCCTTCCCTCCCCTCCCCTCCCCTCCCCTCCCCTCCCCTCCCCTCCCCTTCCCTTCCCTTCCCTTCCCTTCCCTTCCCTTCCCTTCCCTTCCCTTCCCTTCCCTTCCCTCCCCTCCCCTCCCCTCCCCTCCCCTCCCCTTCCCTTCCCTTCCCTTCCCTTCCCTTCCCTTCCCTTCCCTTCCCTTCCCTTCCCTTCCCTTCCCTTCCCTTCCCTTCCCTTCCCTTCCCTTCCCTTCCCTTCCCTTCCCTTCCCTTCCACACCCAGCAGTGCTCCAGACATATTCCTGCCTCTGCACTCAGAGATCTCTCATAATTGGGCTCAGGGGATCACGTGTAGTTCCAGAGATTGAACCGAGATGTCTGCATGTAAGGCACATGCCCTCCCAGCTATGCTGCGGATCCATCCCCGATTGACTGTTTTGGGGGTGTGCTTCCTTCCTGGTGGACCAGGCTCTTGGTGCTCAGTCGGGATGCAGAGCCCCCTATGCAGACAGACAGCACATCATTTGGTTCTGGCCAGAAGCAGATTTTGGAAGTGAGTTTCTGCTTTGATTCTCTGGTAAATTGGGGGCCCTCTCCACCGTTTCAAGGTCTTGGAAAGAGAAGGAAGTAAGTCTCCCAAAGAAATGAAAGGAGGAATGGATGGATAGATAGATGGATGGATGGATGGACGGATGGACGGACAGATGGGATGGATGGATGGATGGATGGATGGATGGATGGATGGATGGATGGATGGATGGATGGATGGATGGATGGATGGATGGATGGGATGGATGGATGGATGGGATGGATGATGGATGGATGGATGGATGGATGGATGGATGGATGGATGGATGGATGGATGGATGGATGGATGGATGGATGGATGGGATGGATGGTGGATGGATGGATGGATGCATGGATGCATGGATGCATGCAGGAATTGGGTGACTGGTAAGGGGGTGGGGCTGATGCTTGCTTGCTCATCCTCTTGCATCTGTCACTTGGTGGAAGCGGGAACACAAGCTGGCAGGGTCCTGCTGGTCTCAGTACAGACGTGGACGCGGCTTTTCTTTCTGTGTTTCCTGAAATGTTGGTCACTGGCTCAGCCCTGCAGCCACAGGGCACTGGGCCTGTGCAGTGCGGGGTGTTCGTGAAGGCAGGGCCTGCTGTGCTCCCCCAACTCCAGCGGGGGTGGATGGGCAGCATGGGGCTCAAGTAAGGTCTTGGAGAGACACAGACTGTTGCCTTCGATGGTTTCTTAGAGGCCCCCTGGCCCCCTGCGACTGACTGATCTAGGCCAGTTATGAATAGCATTTTATTATGGGGGAGGGCATGCGTGTGGTGCTTGGGGGCTATTCCTGCCTCTTTGCTCAGAAGTCACCCTAGTGGTCACCACTATTCGTGATGTTGGGGTGGGGTAGGGGTTCAAATTATGATTGGCCGCACACAAGGCAAGAGCCTTTACCTCCTGGCCTATCTCTCTGGCCCTGGACTACAGTTTCAGTCATCATGGCAGAGAACAGAGCTTCGGTCAAGTATATTTCCAGGACAATCCTCACCCAACAAAACTATTGGAAGTCTTTGGGAAGAAGGTGCCAGTGTGCAGGGCCCATGATTTAACAGGTTTAGGCGAATCTGTTCACGCCTTTGGTCCCACGAGTGTAGCAGGAACTGGCGCCCCTGTTGCTCATGCATTTTGCTGTCTGGGATTTTCCCCTGGTCTCTCTGGGCTCTCCCTTGCCCCTGGGTGTGGCTCGGGCAGCCATGCCAGGCCGGAGGAAGTGTGTGAGCAAAAGCTTTTTCACAAGCTGAAAGGTTGCAGTGTTGAGTTTAATCAGCCCCTTTGGCTGGGAAAAGCACACACACAAGCCGGCAACATGCAAGTATTGGTCAAATTATATTCAAATCAGGAAGTTGCGGGGTGTGGGCTAGCTGCGAGATTCAGGACAGATAGAGCAAGACACTGTTTCATGGCAACCAACAGGAGAGAGAGCGAGAGAGAGAGTGAGAGAGAGAGAGAGTGAGAGAGAGAGAGTGAGAGAGAGAGAGAGAGAGAGACTCAGGCCTGGTGAAATGAGCATGTAATTAAACACAGCTCAGCAGGGATTGGGGGATTGGAAAGGAATCATGGCAGTTTCAGGGGCACGGCTTATCATGGATCTTGTTTCTCTCTTGTTTTTGTTCTTTTTCTAACAAAATCAAGTGAATACATGGCAGATAAACCCGGTTTACTAAACGGGTTATCAGAGCAGGGACCCGGCAGACGGGATGTGATTTTATGCTTGGCTGCAGCTCGGGAAAGAAAGACGTGATTTATTTATTTATTTTGCCGCGTTGTGCCTCTGGGCCTGGGCGAGGAGCCCACGGCTGCCCCCACCCACAGTCACTGCACATTTGCCAAGTGATGCGAGATTCGGTTTATCTTCAAGGATGGCTGAAATTAACGTTCAGAGGGTCGGCTCAAGAGATGAGATCTGGGATTCTGAACTCTCAGAGGCCATGGGGCCTGTGGACCGAGGGGATTCACTGAGGCCGGAGCAGCAGAGAGCTGAGGGACAGGGGGGCTGGGTGGAGGCTCCCACCCGACTCCCATCCTCACATCACCCACAGGATGTCAGGGCATTATGTGAGTTTCATTCCTTTGGGGTCACACCCAGTGATGCTCAGGGGTCACTCCTGGCTCTGCACTCAGGAATTACTCCTGCTGGTGTTGGGGGACCATATGGGATGCTGGGGATTGAACCCGGGATGGCCGTATGCAAGGCAAATGCCCTACCCACTGTGCTACCACTCCGGCCCCGAGTTATGTGAGTTTCTAGGGAGTGTCCGAGAACAGACCTGGTGCAGGAACCATGCACAAGGAGAAGCGAGTGTGCAAGTGTTTCTCGGGGTCTCACTGGCCTTGCCTCCTTTCCAGCCCCCAGCCACGCAGGAACACCAGCACCTCCGAGGGGAAGGCTGGCGGCTGGCCGAGGAGAGCTGCTGCCTGCAGGAGTTCATCCGAATGTAAATGACATGAGCACCCCATCTGTTCCGAAAAGAGACTCTCCGCGTATTCCCTTCTTGCTTTCCCCAGGGGGACCCAGCAGCTGGCGGTGCTGAAAGCCTTTTCTCAGGATCACGACGCCCCTCTGAATAACTTTGCAAAATGGCTTTTGTATCTAGGCCCTCCCATTAAAATGCAGAACCCCTTTTTTTTTTGAGTCACATCCAGTGATGCACAGGGGTTGCTCCTGGCTCTGTGCTCAGGAATTACTCCTGGCGGTGCTCAGGGGACCATATGGGGTGCTGGGAATCGAACCCTGGGTCGGCCGCATGCAAGGCAAATGCCCTACCCGCTGTGATATTGCTCCAGCCCCAAAATGCAGAACTCTTATCAGAGGGCAGAATGTTGCAGATGTTGGCTAGGATGTGAAGGAATCCAAGTGTGTGCTGGTGAATGGCCACTGTGGAAAACCATTTTTCGGGGGATACGGACTGGGGAGGTAGAAAGCCGGTAGCTCCCTCCCAGGTGATGAACGCGTGCGTCTACACCAGACTTGAGTGTGAGTGTTCATAGAAGCATCATTTCCTATAGCAGAGCAGTGTTGAGACAGCTTAAGTCAGGGACCACTGACTGCCACATGAAAGTCTCAAGCACTGCTGGGTGCCACCCTGGAGACCTCTGAGCTGGTCCTCATGGCCCTACTAGCCCCGAGCCCCACTGCCCCCAAGCAGCCAGGCCAGAGCTGGGAGCATGGAACCAGCCTTCCTGGTTGGCTGAGTATCACCAGAAGTCACTGCCAGGCCCCTAGTGCTTGGCAGAGAATTTTCTGAAAGTCAGAGTTTAGGAAAGAACAGCTACAATAGCTACTGGTATCCATCGGTGAATGGATCAGAGCCGTGCAGTTGGCCCTGGCATTGCCCAGTCCCCCAAGCATTGCCTGGAGTGACCTCTGAGCCCAGGGCCACATGGCTCCCAAACCAAAAATCAAAAACTCTTTTAAGCGTCAGATTATCTGTTTATCTTTTGTTCCTTAGTCCACGTACCAGAGCGTGTCATGTGAGAAGGATGGGAGCCAAGTCTCCTCTGCTTCCCACTTACCAGGTGCCAGATTCTCCATCATTATCCACCAACGGGGTCCCCGGTCATCGTTATGCTTGTTAGAGATGTCACAGAGTAGAGGCCAGGTTACTGATTTCATACACTATGGATTATGTTATCTGTTTCATAGACTATAGGCCATGCTATTGATTTCATAGTCTACAGGCCATGTTACAGATTTCATAGACTATGGACTATATTATTGATTTTATAGACTACAGGCCATGTTATTGATTTCATAAGCCTACAGGCCTTGTTATTGATTTCATAGTCTACAGGCCATATTATTGATATCATAGACTCTAGGCTATGTTATCAATTTCATAGACAGGCCATGTTACTGATTTCATAGACTCTTGACTGTGTTATCAATTTTATAGACAGGCCATGTTACTGATTTCATAGGCTACAGGCCATGTTACTGACTTTATAAACTATAATCCATGTTTCTGATTTCATATGTTACAGATTATGTTATTGATTTTATAGACTTTAGCCATGTGCTTGGTTTCATAGACTATAGGTATGTTTTGATTTCATAGTTTATAGGTTATGTTATTGATTTTATAGTCTTCAGGCCATGACATTTATTTCAGATTATATTCCTACTTTATAGATAATAAGTTATGTTATTGATTTCATAGAGTATTGTTTCCCCAAGATTCCTTTAGGGGACACTGTAGACCCCCCCCAAGTCTTATCAGGGATCCTCTCCCCCGCCTCCTCATCCCTCCTCTCTCTAATGCCCACCTTTGTCATGATTTCCATGCCCTGCAGGCCAGTACCCCTCACATGTGCCAACTCTAGTTGTATCCACAGATATCCACTGTCTGGTGCTATATGCTGTCACCCTTGGTCCCTTTGGGGGTAGCCTTACCACCTGTGGACTGAGCATGCCCAGGACCAGATGGTGTAGATGAGCAAGGGAGTGACTTACCCTCACCAACCCCCTCGTGGGTGGAGCTGAAGGTGTATGAGGGTGTCTGCTGGAGGGGGCTGGCCAAACCTCCTGATGGCCGAGGGTTGACTGAGAACATCATCAGGCATCACCTAGCCCCGTGCCTGCAACGTACAAAGCAGGAGACACCTATTTGCTCCCTTTCTGAAATCCCGTCTGACCTTAAAGAGCAGGGATAGGCATCACTCCCCAAGATTTACTCATAGTTTGACCTCTCATCCTCTCTGAGAAGGAGGCCTCCAAGGAGACTTAGCCAGGCACCAGCCCAGGGGGCCAGAACTGTACCAGCTGCCCATGTCCAGGGTACTGGCTATGGCAGGAGAACCGAGTCCTGCCCACCCGCATCCACAGACCAAGAAAAGACAGGCCCTTACGTGACCTTGGCTTGGCCAGAGCATGTGTGGCAAAGATGTAAATCCCTGCCAAGTGCACCTGGACCCATGAATTAACACTGACCTTGAGTCAGTCCTGTTTGCCACAGAGACGGGTATAGAGAAGCCTGGTGTAAATTCTCTCCTAGCAGACACGTTGTTTTCTCTAGCCTAGTTTTCCCATAGACTATGGATGGTTGGTCCAAGCAAAGAGTCTATTCCGGTCCCTGCTTTAATATGTCGTGTTTCTGCCTTAATGAACCAAAACAAAGAATTGGCAACCAGTCCATTAATCATTTGCATGCAAATGCCTCTTTCATTGTGACTTAATAATCCATTGAAGATCATCCTCCCAGGCCTTCTGAGTAACTCTGAGGGAAGGGTGGAAGGTGTGGGGAGAAGCAGCTTTGTGTCATCTGCGAAGGGGCAGGAGGGACAGGACCCTGACACCAAAAAAGTCTCACTCTCAGAGTCCTGGGGCATCCAGGAGACATAACTAGGGAAGGGAGGGCTCAGCCTGTGTCGAATTGTCTGTGAAGAGTCCTTGAGTGGGACAGGGGCCCTTCTCTGTGCAGCCCCTGCAGGGGAAGGTCTTTGTTGGTTGGTTTTAGGACCACCCATGGCGGTGCTCATGGCTTACTCTTGGCTCTGTGCTCAGGGATCACTCCTGGTAGGGCTCAGAAAACATAGACTGTTCTGGGAAATGAGCCCAGGTGGGCCACATGCAAGGAAGGCTCACTGTCCTATCTCTCCCGCCCCAACACTCTCAGCAGATCCAGGGACATGCTCCGACGCTGTCCCCTAACTCCATGTCCCTGCTTTCCTTGGGGAGGACCAGATGTGATCTTTGAGCCCACGAATGTGTGTATTCTTCAGATCTCAAGTTTTATTTCTGCGCAGTCTGTTTGGTTTGCTTTGGGGACCACAGCCAGCAGTGCTCGGGGCTTGCTCCTGATTCTGCTCAGGGATCACACCTGGCAGAGCTCAGGGGAGCATGTGTGGTGTCTGGGGTAAAACGACGTTGGCTAGCATGCAAGATAGGGCTGTAGCCCTGGACTATCTTTCTGGCCCCTGAATTTTCTTACAGAGAGAGCTGATCCTGTTCCTGCACTAAAGCCTCCTCAGGCCACTCCCATCTCACATGGACCCTGGAGAGCAGGGCTCCCGGCTCGCTCGGTGCCCCGACAGGCATTTAACAAACACACGGCACGACCGCTGTGGGCCGGCCTCGCACCACGGGCTGGCGGCCAATGAGGCTGACTTGGTCCGTGTAGCCAGGGGACGTGCAGTCGAGCAGAGAAGACCTTGCCTGGGTGTCATCCAAGTGACAGGAAGTTGCCCGCTCCCCTGAGGAGTCCCTGGTGGCCATATGCCACAGGGGACGCTGGGGGAAGTCCAGGGGCTGGGAGCCCCTTTGCCCCGGAAGTGCTTTGCTCCAGAGCCTGGGTTCTGCATGCAGCTGGTCCTGCTCCTCCTCTGGGTTCTGCCACCACCTGCCCACGGAGGGGTTGGGGTTGGGTGTCCCTGGCCCCCAGGCCCCTCTCAATGCAGCAGTGAGCTATAGAGGGTGGTCAGGAGGGGCAGCAGGAAATGCAGATACTCGGTCTGCAGTGCTCACTCAGCGCGTGTCCACAGGCTCACTTATCCCGGGGTGGTCCTGTGAGTAACGAGGAAAGGCCCAGAGGAGCTGGAGTTGGAAGCGGTGTGGTGTGCAGCCCCCCCACCCCCTTCTCCATAGCGGGCCCTGGAGTGGCCCACGGTCTCCTTACTCTCTTTGCCACTTCCGGCGGGTTCCCCACGGCCTCCTTCTAAGCAGCTCCCAGACGGGGCAGTCGCCGGATGTTCATTTCTGCTCCGGTTTGCAAGTACCTGACGGTGCTCTGACTGGAAGATGAAGCACGCACACACACACACACACACACACACATGCACACACACGCACACGCATACACATACGTGAGCTCATCTTAGTGGTGTTCATCCCAGCACTTGGATGGCAGAGACTCGTCTAAGCCGGGACCAGCCTGTCAGGTGGACACTGTTGCGTGTGGCCATCAGGCTGGGGACACGCACACACTCTCAGACACAGAATGTCAGGCACTGCTCTAGCTGCGTGGACAGCACCGGGCTTGCCCTAGGGGAGGACAGACCAAGTCCAGTACTGTCTCAGGGACAGACAGAGATCAGGCATGACTCCCTGGGGGCCGCTCTGAGGGCTTTTTCCAGGGAGGGGTTCAGAACCACTTCCTCGAGGGGGCGGCCCAGGGGTGACCGGGAGGAGCAGAAGCCACTCTGGGCTAGAGGTATAGAAATCACCCACCAGAGGGCCCAGAACGTGCTGGAAGGACTTAGCAGTGGCGGGAGAGCCTTGGAAGAGAGCTCGGGGGCTCAGGCCTGCTGGGGAAGGCCCCAGAGCTGGGGTGGGTGGTCCAGAGCTCGGGGACTCTGCGGTGTGGAGGGGGCTGGAGGGGAGACCCGCGGCTTGCTCGGGCTGGGGGCCGTGAGGCACATCGAGTGTAGTGTCAGGGCTGGCAGCACGATGTGGGGAATGTGTTGGAGGTGCAGACGAGGAAAGGACTGGCCCCGAGATGCCTCCAGGATTCTGACTCCAAACGGGGAGCAGAGATGCTGTGCAGAGGGCACGATCAGGTGCGTGTTTGCAAATTCAGCAATAGATTTTTTTTTTCAATGGATGTGTGTGTCGTTAGCGGGTTGGGTTGGGCAGCGCAATGGGGCCTCCAAGTGGGTTGTGGGGTTCCCTGAGCTGACCAGCCATTGAAGGCAAGGGCCCGGGGACATGGTGCCAGGGACACCCGGGGCCCTGCGGGGGTGCTGGGGGCCTCTGAGGTGGCAGCTGGCAATGGGGGCAGCACGTGGCCTTGGAAAGGGACCTGGGGTCGGCTGTGTGCTCAGGAGGTGCCTTTCCTGCTCTGCCATCTTCCACCCCGCGTGGTGCATTTGAACCTGTCAGCAGAAAACTGTATTTGCAACTCAGAAAGCAGGTGGGGGAAGGGAGGGAGGGAGACTCGACCTCCATGTTTTCAGCCTCTCCCCAGGAGTGTCTGAAGCTCTTTCCACCAACCTCGGGGCTCGGTGCTCTGCACCAACTCCACCTCGGGTCCTGAAAGCTTTAGTGACAGTGTTAAGACACCCTCTTAGTGACAAGCAAATGGCGCTGGTTGGTCACCGGCTTCACTTGTGCTATGCGGAACTTTCTGAGGGGACTGCGGTTTGCAGTGACCTCCTGGGCAGAGGCAAGTCATCCCCCCCCCCCCAAGGCAGTTCGAGCATAGTCCTGGGGCCTGGACGAGGGTCCAGGCTTCACCCCGTGCTAGAGGAAGGGCTTGACTCATGTTGGCATAAGGCACGTGCAGGGAGGCTGGGGAGGGTCTGGCTCCTGTGGGAGGGGAGGAGATCCCAGCCGAGGTGGAGGTGAGGCACCGCGAGACTCAGACAAGCTCTTGACTCTCTGTTTGCACATCGAGACAGTAACCCCAAAGCGAAGCAGACCTGCTTGGTGACAGGAAGAGACAGGCTCCTGAACAATCTTCCGGGGGTGTGCACACTCCGGCGGTGAGAGTGAAAGAATCCTGGACAAGGCAGAACTCGGCGATCTCCTCTCTGCCCCTTCAAGAGAAGAGAGCTCATTCTCCTCCGGCTCCTTCTCCTCCGGCTCTTCTGTAGCTCGTCCTCCCCTCTCATGGCCCAGAGCTGAGGCCCTGGGTAAGGGCCTCCCTCTGAAGACACAGAATCAGTCTTTTATGATTGGTGATTACACCCTCGATGTTCTTATTTTATTTTCCTTTTCATACTTTTCCCCTGGTGGAAAAATGAAAATGAGCATCAGCAAGAAAATGAGTGAGGATGTTTTCACCAGTCCATTAAAACACGCAGCAGAAACAGCTCATGACACTTGCTTCCAGGGGAGCTGGTGGCAGCCCGGAGGGAAGCTGTGGCAAGGCATGGGGGAACCCTGCCAACTTATGGGGTCAAAGTTCTAAGTACTTAGCTAAAGTACTCTGCAAGTACCATGCAGTTATGTGGCTTGATAGCCACCGAGCTGGGAAGGGAAAGATCTTGGACTCAGACTCATGGGTTAAGACAGTCCAAAGCAGCAAACTTCCGGTGATAAAAGAATTGTAGCTGTGCCCAGGGATCAAATGTTAACCAAAGTTAATCATGTAGGTTATTTTGCAATACATACAAATACGGCATCACTATGCACCACACCTGAAATTAATGTTAACCTCAGTTCCACCCACATTTGAATCGGAGGTTCATTGCTTTTGTGGTTGGAATACCACCGGGATGGAATGTAGATAGAAGGACCATCAACTCAGAGGCCTCAAATCCAAGGCCGGGTTATCTCGTTCAGTGAGTACAGGTGAGAATTCTTTCCTGGGATGGTTTGACATAGGGATATTTCAATATTTAATTCCTGGCCGAGGGGGCATCTTTGAAAATTGATTGAAAATGCTACTTTTGAGAGGTTGTTGCCAAGTGAAATGTTTGCTGATTAAGTTTTAGGTCCAAAGAGTTTTTTTGTTTGTTTGTTTGTTTAGTTTGGGGGCCTTAGCTCAGAAATCCCCCTTGGATTCTCTTAGCTCTACACTTGGAGGTCGCTCTCAGTAATGCTCAGGGGCAATGCCATGCTAGGGAAGGAATCTTTGCAAATCCTGAAAAATCTGCACCCAGCTCATTGAACTGTCGTTTCTCTGGCCCCTAGTCTGAAGGTTGTTTTTCACTCCTACTGCTCTCTATTGAGGTAGTATGATTGACAACAGTTAATGACAATTCCAAGCTTGCCTCCTTCCCACACCACAGCTGCCACCAGAATGCCTGTTTCCCTCGTCAAGGTCCCAGAGCTTCCTTCTACCTCACCCACATGTCCCAGAAACTCGGGTTTTGTGAGTAAGAATATTAACTCGGTATTAAAACAGCAAATGTGGCCAATGTCTCCAACATGGATATATTTCTGGCCATTAGAGAATTCCATATTCATCCTAGTTGGGGGCCAAGAGAGGGGCAGAGCAGAGAGCAAAATAATAACAGTTCCAACAACGAGAAGTAGCACAGTATTACACCCAGCTTGTTTATCTGACCCTGGCCCCAGCTAATTTTGTCTCCTTCTCATATATTTAATAAGAGAATTAGGGGTTTGTGTATTTCAGTGAATTGCATTGCCTAAATGTTATTGATATTGTCTGGGCATTAAACTATTATCATTTTCAAGCTCTGGATTAAGAAACTAATTACAAGGCTTTAACAGTTAAATCCCAGCTGCCAAATCTTATGACTATTGTAGTGGTGTCTATAAGGCTGAATAATTGTTTGAACTGTTGACATGGTAACAGTTTCTGCAAAAGCAATCTGTAAGGTTGCATTCCATCTCGAAGCAGCCCTCAAGAATTGTGCACTGATATGGCCATTGAAATCGGGGGGTGGGGGGAAGCTTGTGATTAAAAGCGCGACCAGCAAAGTGGTTAATTTTCCTGTGAGAAGATGTCAATTAACTCTAATAGAATTATTTTGGTGCTGATTTTGTTTAATCAAACATCACAAAATAATTGAGCTCCGAACAAATGACTTATTATAGAAATGTGCAGGTTGGCAAGAAAGATGGGAGAGAGTGCATTTGAATAATGCATCTATATATTAGCAGTTGCTTTTTCCATTAAAACGAGCAATTACCAAGAGGGCTGGTGTTCTGGTGCCCATAGGCTGTGGATGTCATCTAAGACCAAGTCAGCTGCCTGCCTGGGAGTCTCGGAGATTTAAAGAGCAGGCAGGGAAACGGAACTTCTTGTTTATCACCTATCAAGTCTGGAGAAGAATACAATTCAAAGTGTATGCCTTGCATTTATTCACAGAATCCCCTCCTCTCTCTCTTATCTCTCTCTCTCTCTCTCTCTCTCTCTCTCTCTCACACACACACACACACACACACACACATACACACACACACTACCCCTGTCTCCGGGGGCTCTGGAAGCATCTTTAAGAAAATAATTCAACCCACTAGTTCAGTCCTCTGGCTGCATGGGGAGCTTATATGACCTGATGAGTTCCAAGCTCCACCCCTGACCACTCCAGTCACAACTCTCCTGGCGGGGGCTAAGCCTGGAACTGTTACAAATTCTTTCTAAGCATCCTGGGAACAAGCCCTTGATGGGAAGTCAGCAACCACTCCCCAGGAATGCTTCTGAACCCCTCTTCAAAGGAAGCTAACTGTGACCATGGGGAGATGGTGGGAGCACGTATGATTTGCACAGATGGATGGGAATGTGTTTGATTTGCACAGCTCAGGTGGGTCTCCTGGGAGTGTCAGTTGGTTTCGTGTTCTCTGGCCCAGGATCGTGGACTAGGGGGCTTCGACAACAGAAATGCATTTTCTCAGTCTAAGAGTCTGCATGTTCCAGTTCAAGGTGCTGTTGGGTTGGTTTCTGCCGTGACCTCTCCCTGGCTGCCTTCTGGCCATGAACTTGAATGACCTTGGCTCATGAGCTCACACTCCAGGCCTGTCTTGTCTTCCTTGGACACAACTCATCCTCTTTGAATAGGGTTACATCTGAGCCCTCCTTCACCGCCCCCCCCAGTAATCTTCCTGAAGTCCCTATCGTCAAAGATGGACATCTTGGGGGCTGCTCATTAGCATAGGAAACACAGTCTAGTCCCTGAGATCCAGTCATAAGCTTGACTCTCAATCCCGAGTGAGAAATTAATGTGAGGAGTAGGCGCAGTCAGGAAAGTTCTGGAAAGTTCTGGAAGCACCAGCCCCTCCTTCCTGGGTCCTTTCTTGCCTACTTGAACCCAGAAGAGGAAATCCATCTCGAAGCAATGTGTGTGTTGCCTACATCCCGTGAACAGTATGTGGGTCAGGAAGCCTGAGTTTGGGAGGGGAGGGAGATCTGGCTGCCACAGCTGTCACCCCATAGATGGCCAGGGTTGACTCGGCTGATCTGACTGTCTAGGTGGGCGCCTCCTTCTTCCCCCACCTGCAACTGTGTGGCCCCATAGCGTTTCCCGAATAGAGACCAGCTGCTCTTTGGTCAAGGGTCTAGGAGCAGCTGTGCCCCCCATCCTGAACCTCCAGACGAGCTCTCAAGAAGCGCAGGCCTACTCAACACCTTTATTGCAAACCACAACACCTAATCAGAGAGAGAGAACGAAAGGGAAGACCCTGCCATAGTGGCAGTGTGGGGTGGGGGGAGACGGGACTGGGGAGGGTGGGAGGGATGCTGGGTTTACGGGTGGTGGAGAATGGGCACTGGTGAAGGGATGGGTTATCAAACTTTGTATGGGGGAAACATGAGCACAAAAATGTATAAATCTGTAACTGTACCCTCACGTTGACTCACTAATTAAAAATAAACTAATAAAATAAAAAAATTTAAAAAAATTTAAAAAAAAATAAAATAAAAATAAATAAAAGCACCATTAAAAAAAAAAAAAAAAGAAGCGCAGGCCTCAGCTCAGCACCTGTGCAGGCTCAGCGCCGTTTTCCAGGGAGTCACCCACGGTGTGTCTGGAGACCCCACGTTCACTTGCCATGAGCCCACCGGACAGGCCACGCCTTCTGCTGGCAGCGCTCGTGGTTCTCAGGTCTCAAGTCCTGACCCACCGACGCGTGCCCTGTCGGTCACGTGACCTGCTCTTTCAAGCCGAGATTGGACCGAGCCAACTTCCTCCTTTCTCGCTGAGAGATGCATCCGCAGCCACGCTCCACCAGCCCCACAGAAGAGTGTGTGGGTCATCACGCCTACCCCGGGCCCCGCTTCCTCCCCCTGCATGCTTGAGAGCTGCGCCCACCCAGTGCCCAGGGCCGGCCTCTCTCTGCCCCTGCCATCTGAGTGTGGTGCCCAGGCCAGCGCCAGCCCCAGGGCCTGTTCCAGATGCGTCGTCCTGCCCACCAGGACTCAGAGCCCGCATTCTAACACAAGGGCGGAGGCTGCCATGCCAGGCTGAAGGGGCGGACCCCACACAGCGAGTGCCTCAAGGCTCCCCCTGTCTCTGCCCGCCCCGGGACCACTGAGGAGGCAGCCCCTCCCCACTACAGTCTTTCCCGCCATTCTTGCGTGGCTTTTGCTTTCCTGCTTGGCCCTTGTCACATACACATTTCCCCGGGGGGGTCCTTATCTTGCTGTGTTTTTATCCTCCACTCTAAGCTCCTTGAGGCCAGGAGCCCACCCGCCTGCTCCCATCGTGAGACTCTCCCATGGCCCTGGGAAATGACCAGGCAGCAGTCAGTGTGGAAGGGTCAGTACGCAAAGGCCAGGCCTGGGTCTCGCTTTCACATCTTCCTTCTTCCCGCTCTGCTTGGCTCTCAAGTGTGGCCTCATCACGCCGTGCAGCACGTTTGTGCATCTTTGCTCTTGCTCAGCTGCTCCCTCTGCCCCACGCTTCCCCATCTTGTACCACCAAAACACCCAGAAACACGCTCCGGGGCTCTGCCACCAGATCCCTCAAAGGCAGCTGCAGAACCCACGGGTCCACTCCAGGTTTCAAATGATCGTGGGCTTCCTGTGCCAGTTTCCACCATGTGGGGCTGGAGAGACAGTACAGGGGTGTAGGGTGCTTGCCTTTCACACGCCTGACCGGGGTTTCATACCCAGCACCCCAGATGATCCCCTAGCCCGCTAGGCGTGATCCTGGGGCACAGAGCCAGGAGTAAACCTTGAGCAATGCCAGGTGTGGCCCCCAAAACAAAAACAAAACAAAAACAAAAAAATCCCACCATGCTTTCAACTCCTGTGGAAGGGAAAGGAACAAGTGTTTCTCCTCTCTGGGCTGTCACAGCTCAGCACGTGCCTGGAGTGCCCCTGGATGTCCTGAAAGGAAGTGCCCCTGGGTGTCCTAAAAGGAAGTGCCCCTGGGTGTCCTAAAAGGAAGTGCCCCTGGGTGTCCTAAAAGGAGGTGCCCCTGGGTGTCCTGAAAAATGATAAGATGGGAGAAAGACACGTGGATGTCACGATGGTGGTTTAAGGCACCCCCCGTCCTCCTTGCATCCACGCGACAGTGTTGGCTGCATTCTCCTGGGGCCTGGGGGTCCCCTGAGGATGGTGCGCTCTTTCCTTCCTGTCCTGTCCCCCTGCTGGTCTTCAGGCAGTCCTGAAAAGAGGAATTGAATCAAATTAGCACTTCATGCGCCCTACTTTCCAAAGATAACCTCCTGCTCGGTGTAAAAATAAACAGATCAGCTGTCTGACTCCGTGCAGGCAGCTCCCATGGACTTCCAGACTGGTGGCTCAGAACCACAGAAGGGGTCTTTCCCGGCTCCGGGCCAACCGTCCCCACCCCAGTGCCCCATTCTCCTTGTCTGGCCTGTCCACTTCCTGGGGTTTTCACGCTGTCTCCTCACCAGGGCAAGGGAGCTCTCTGGGACGCATGTCCACCCAAGAGTCCTTGTCCTACCTCTTGGTCACCTCCCAAGGGCCCCACTACCATGCCATTCCCCCCCCCAGCCATGCTTCAGTGTTAGGAATTTGAGGGACACACAGTCCCTGGCACATACTCTGTGGGCTAGAGGCGTTTCTCTATGCGCTAGTTAGAAGACAAAAACAAAAGTGCATGTCAGTCAAACTTCTCAGGCCATTGCATAGACTTTTGTTTATTTGGGGCCACACCCAGCAATGCTCAGAGCTTATTCCTGGTTCTCTGCTCGGGGATCACTCCTGGCAAGGCTGGGGGGACCCTAGATGCTGGGAATCAAACCTGGGATGGTCATGAGCAAGGCAAGTGCCCTCCCTGCTGTACTATCGCTCCGGCCCCTCGACAGGCCCCATTTGATAGTGCTAGAACCCTTGTGCTTCACGCAGAGGCAGGAAGTCCCCCAGAAACCCCCTGAAATCCTGCTCATACTCTGAACTGTGCCACCAGATGCAGTTTTAGGACTTTCTGAGACACTGCAAGTCACAGCAGCCCAAGGAAGGAAAACTTCTGGAGGCAATGCTCGGACCCCCGAGTGTAGGGAACCGTCACTGACCGCTGGGACCTCTGAGTGCCGGGAACCAATCACTGCTCCACACGGCCTTGCCAGCCAACTGCTCGTCTGTGCTGATCGATGCCACAGGTGGGGAGAGCAGGGTCCGTATGGGACCAGAGAGTAAGCTCCACACAGGCTCTGCCTGCAGGAGCTCTTGGTTCCATCCCTGACACCACACAGCCTTGAGCAGTCCTAGAGCACTGGGCTAGGAGTAGCTGTGCCTGTGCACCTCCAGGTGTGGGCGCCAAACACAAAAGAACATTAAATAGGAAAAGAAGGGCCAGAGAGAGAGAGTACAAACACGTAAGTCACCTCACAAATGGCCAATCACGGGTCAGTCCCTGAAGCCACCTGGTCCCCTGAGCACAGGCTAGGAGTAAGGCCTGAACATTTACAAAGGAAGAAAGAAAAGGGATGCTCCATCGTGTATACAAATCAGTCCTGAGCCTTGGCTGATGCCCAGAATCCTTTGCGGTACCTCTGCTCCCTCTGGGGGTTGCAGCCATGGTTAGGGGCTGTCGTGGGCAGCACAGGGGAGGGGAAGGTCGTGTCCAGGGATGATGTTGTGGCACAAGGATCCGTGGGAATGAGAGGTGGAATCCTCACCCACATCTTTCGTGAAATCAGCTTTATTTTCCCAGTTCGGGAAAGGGGTTCTGAGGCTTAGATAAATGAGAGGAGGGAGGAAAAGAACAACAGTGGAAACACAGCAGGGAAGTCAAACGTTCTGGTCTCAGAAGCCAGTGGACTGAGGAACACTCTTCCCCACTCACCTGGCGGGTGAATGAGTGAAAAGCAATTTGCAAGTTGTCTGTAGTGCGAAAGCCCAAGATGAGTGGCCGAGCCAGTTAGGAGGGAAGGTTCAGCAGCGGGGATAGAAGACACTGTTATTCCTGCTCGTGTAGTTGATTTTATTCAAAACAGCAGACTCAGGGCACCAAGTCTAGGAAGAGTAAAGAGCATCCAAGGGCACTCGGCGAAGGTCCCTCCCCCCTAAGGACTTTTGCCTGCATGCCTCATTCAAGGAGTTTTCCAGGGGGTGGGGGGGGCTGGGGGGAGACTCTGGCCCAAGTCCCAAAGAATCGTAGACTCTATGGGTAATTTCACAGAAGCACAGAGGCCCAGGTTTCAACGTGGAAGGGAAAGAGAATAATATGCAGAGCACGGACATCTCAGGCAAGGGAGAAGCATGTGTCCAGCCCTGGAGAGGTTGGGCTGATGGTGGTGGGTGGGCTTTTGAGCAAGCTGGTGAATGTGTCCAGCCCTGGAGAGGTTGGGCTGATGGTGGTGGGTGGGCTTTGAGCAAGCTGGTGATGACTTTGGAGAAAAGCAGGGCAAGGAAATAGCTGGTGCAAATGGGGAACCCTAAGGCCCTACAGGGGGATTCTGCAGGTAGAGTAAAGGGTTCCTGGGGGGCGGGAAGGGGAGGGGAAGGCAGACGAAGCTGCAGAGGGGGGAGTCGACTCGACAGTGGAAGGACTTTGGGGGTCCTTCCAGTGTGTCTGCTGAACACTGTCTGAGTAGATGGGGAACCCACTCAAATTCCAAGGGGACATTCTGACAGTTTCAAGACTAGGAAGGGCCACGCGTGGTTCCAGTGGGCCTGAGAGCATTTGCTCTCCACCTGGGGCACCCCCACACGGACTGGAAGGGGAGACCCGAACAGAGAGTGTGAGGCGGACTCAGCCATGTTGACGTGGACAGTGACGTCCAGGACCAAGAATGGAGGAAGAACAGAGAGTAGCGGAGGTGCAAAGAACATAGGAAGTACAAAGAGGACAGAAAGTGCAGAGAGCACAGGAAGTGCAGAGAGCACAGGAAGTGCAGAGAGCACAGGAAGTGCAGAGAGCACACAGGAAGTGCAGAGAGCACAGGAAGTGCAGAGAGCACAGGAAGTGCAGAGTGCACAGGAAGTGCAGAGAGCACAGGAAGTGCAGAGCGCACAGGAAGTGCAGAGAGCACAGGAAGTGCAGAGAGCACACAGGAAGTGCAGAGAACACAGGAAGTGCAGAGCGCACAGGAAGTGCAGAGAGCACACAGGAAGTGCAGAGCGCACAGGAAGTGCAGAGAGCACATAGGAAGTGCAGAGCACACAGGAAGTGCAGAGAGAACACAGGAAGTGCAGAGAGCACACTGGAAGTGCAGAGAGCACAGGAAGTGCAGAGAGCACAGGAAGTGCAGAGAGCACACAGGAAGTGCAGAGAACACAGGAAGTGCAGAGCGCACAGGAAGTGCAGAGAGCACACAGGAAGTGCAGAGCGCACAGGAAGTGCAGAGAGCACATAGGAAGTGCAGAGCACACAGGAAGTGCAGAGAGAACACAGGAAGTGCAGAGAGCACACTGGAAGTGCAGAGAGCACAGGAAGTGCAGAGAGCACACAGGAAGTGCAGAGAGCACACAGGAAGTGCAGAGCGCACAGGAAGTGCAGAGAGCACACAGGAAGTGCAGAGAACACAGGAAGTGCAGAGAGCACATAGGAAGTGCAGAGCACACAGGAAGTGCAGAGAGCACACAGGAAGTGCAGAGCGCACAGGAAGTGCAGAGAGCACAGGAAGTGCAGAGAGCACACAGGAAGTGCAGAGAGCACATAGGAAGTGCAGAGAGCCCTCCAAGACTGACTCTCCTTGGTGCCCCTCCGTGAGGAATCCATCGTTTGTTTCCCACCCTGCACTGCAGTCCTTCCAATTTATTTCATTTATTTATTTTATTGAATCACCGTGAGCTACAGTTACAAAACTTTCAAGTTTGAGTTCCAGTCATACAATGATCGAACACCCATCCCTCCAGCAGTGCACATTTTCCACCACCAATGTCCCCAGTATCCCCCCGCCATCCCTCCCTGCCCCCCTACTTCTGTGCAGACAATTTCCCTCTTGCTCTCTCTCTACTTATGGGCACTGTGGTTTGCAATACAGATAGTGAGAGGCCATTATGTTTGGTCCTTTATCTACTTTCAAGTGCTCCCAATTTAACTCCTTTTCTTCCCTCATAAATGCCAGAGCCATTTCCACTTCAGAACTGATTCGAGGCATGTAGATCTGCAACCACTGGATTTCCTAAATAGCAGAAAGATTTCTTTCTCCATCCCAGCTCTGTGGGGACCTGGGCTCAGCCTAGCTCAGCCTTGTCTGCAGAGCACGTGTGGAGCCTCTGAACAGGATGGCATCATTGTGGGGTCGAGAGAGACCCATGTAGGATTCAGACACACGCCTGTAACTGACCCTGGTTCTACCACTGGCACCCCATGGCACCCTGAGCATCACAGGGTGAATCCCCGGGGGGCCCAAGCCACACCAGGTGGCTCAGAAAATCCCTGGCATTGCAGGGTCCGAGAAGCACCACATCCTTGGTCCTCTGCATTTACCTGCCAGACGGGATGGCTGAGGATGACTGGGAGGGCACCTCCGGGCTTTCTGGGGCCATTTAAGAGGTCCTTCACCCTCGAATCAGTGTCCTTACCTTGCCCACCAGAGGCTTTGCAGGCAAGGGAAGTGTTGGCTCACTCCATGAGTGCTGGTGTTGATCCAAGTGTTGATTGGACTCGTGCCCATCTGCGTGATCCTTCTTTGATTCTTCACTCCTAAAAGGATAGACTTGGTACCTGGGAAATTCTCCAACAAAGTTTGATTTTGGTGCCTGATTTCTAAAACGGGTGGTTCCTGTAACTACAGTCTGGGAATCACTAGGGTGCGAATTAAGGAGAGTTTTTATTATATTAGAACATCCCCGACACATAGCATTACATTGTGGTCCTGTTTGCTGTCTGGGGTTAACAAATAGAGGTTCGGTTTTTGAATCCATATTGGGGTCCTGGGGAACCCTTCAGGATCCGTTGCTTGTTACTCTTCCCCTACCCACACACCTGGATGCAACCCCATAATCAAACCGTAACTCCTTGCTCTGGTTACAAGTTCTTGCAGATTCAAAATCCTGGGCATTTTCCTGAAAATGCTTTTTCCATAAATTAAACAGGGCAAAAGTATTTTAATGAATAAATGGCATTTTAATAAGAAAGCTCTTTTAAAATCAGCTCATTCTGTTAAGGTTTTAATAAGTAAAAATAATGTTACAGAAAATTATTCACGAATCGCACCGACCAGGCTGGTCTACAGAAATATGGAGTAGTTAAAAAATACTGCAGCGGGGAAAATGCTTTGGAAATATAGAGATGGAATTTTACCAGGGGAATGTCCTGGACCTTGCAGCTAGATGGCCTTGTGCAGAAAAAGGAACAGATCTCTAGGTATAAGTGGGGCTCCCAGTGATGATAAAACGTTCTCTCTGGTTTCAGCGCTTGGCAGGAAGACAGCTTCTCATTTGGTTTGATTTTAAACCGCCAGAAATGCTAGGGGCTATGCATTCCTGGGAGTAGAACTCTCTCCTAGCACTGGTGCCCAGGTTATGCCAGACACCGGCATTACGTAGTGTGCAGGCTATGCCAGATATGTCCAAATACAACCACTGAAGTACTTGAACTCGCACACGCTTCTTCTCTTCTTTGCTGTTTGTCTCAGCAAAAATTGAGGATTAGCAGCTGAATCTCTGACGTGCTCCTCCTCTTTCCTGAGCATGTGGAGGGAGACTAGAACACTAGAACAAGCGTTTTTGATTCTACTTGGGGTGTCATCCACCCCCTTGCAGTGCTCGGGCTTTGTGCTCAGAGGAACCGGAGGTGCTAGAAATGCAGTCGGGAGCTGGCGTGGCCACCTGCAAGGCCAGTTCCTGCCCTGGGCCCATCCATGTCTGATACAGAAGTTCTGTTTCCCTCTGGAGCCTCCTACTGTCCTGAAAATGATTTGAATCCTTGGTGCATTGTCTAAAAGTCTCAGGAGGTCTACCTGCCTGGATTGGCAGCCCAAGGCAGAAAGACCCTGTGTTCGAGGTTGAACCTGTGACAAAGTAAGCGCCCAGAAAGTGTCTGTGGTCTCAGCTGGCTAGAGCACCAAGCCTTGGTGAGTGACAGACACGGTTCTGTGCTGTCCTACACACACTTTGGTTCTTTTATTTATTTATGTTCTCTGGATGTCGAGATTGCAGAATGGCTGCGGCTGCACCAGCCATCAGTTCTGCTCTCTTCCAAATCACGAAGCTGGTGATAGCGTGCTCTGGCTCCAGTGTGCCTTTCACTTCTCACTGTATCAAGGAGTTACCTCAAATTCCACTGCATGCTTGTGTTTATATTCATATTTATATTCATTTCTGGAAATATCCAGCTTTCTTTTTCCCAATCCATTGTTCCATATACCCACACCATGAGGACCCTGCCCCATATTTGGTGGTAACCCTGATAAAGAGCTGCTGTGCCCCAGCCATGAGCTGGCATTGCCATGACCCTTTCTCATCTACTGAGCCGAATATCCATTGACCATAAACCTTGGATGCCTCTTGGAATTTAGAACTATCTTCTCTGGAAGACAGAGGCAAGCACCCAAGCCACTTTTCCTCATGTTGACTCAGGATCCCCGGCTTCCTAAAACAGTTGGTGTAGAGTCCAGAGCATGCTTTAAAACTGCGTTCCACCCAGCCTTCTGCCCCAGCGAATTGACACCCTATTTAATTCCTTTATAGTTGTAACTGATTATCTTTCCTGTACGTCGGTGCCAGCGGCATTTACAGTGGACTGTTTCTTCCTCTGGAGGCAGGCGTAGGATTTGTATGGATGGGCACGGAGAGTCACAAATCATGCATTGCTTTAACAAAATTCTCACTTGCTGCTGCTGTTAAAGGCTACTTGGCACCTTCATGGAAGACAGATTATATTTTCAATAATGATTTTTGTTTGCAAAGCAAGTAAATTAAACTTTTGTTCATTTGGAGCAAGAGACAACTTTGTTGGTTTAATATATACAATTAAATTGAGCTGAGATCTACTTTAAATGAAAATTGAAAACAAATTAAGTAATCAGTCAATGTAATGTTTGTCGTTACCGCTCTTGTATGTATTTGGATAACTCAAGAAAAAAAGCAGTTTAGCATTGCTGGGCATTTTATTTTATTCCAAGGGGGAAACACAGTGAGCTGGCACCATTGGAAATTGGTGATAAAGTATTACATGCAGTGTTTATTTGTCTTCATATTTGTATGAGCTCTATGTCAATCCCCATAGATCAAGTTAATCATAAGGCATTTCAGTACCCACTTGTGTTGGGATCAGGCAATCTTGGGTTGACATAATGTAATTATTTGTAGAGCTTTTTCCTTTTGGCTAATCTTTCTTAGTGACCATGGGTAGTATCTTTCATTTGACATGTAGAAACATTCGTATTGATAAACAGCATGTTTTGTAGATTCAAATTTTTGGAAATGTGACATTTGCAAAGCTAATGGCTATTTTTTTTCCCTCTCTTATGGCAAACCAATTCCCTCTCTCGATGGCTCTAGTATCATCGGTGCCACTGACTTTCTGCCTAACCAAGAGTGGTGTCGGGAATGAAATAACCATATTTTATATTTGCGTAGATTGTAACAGAGCTGCCTTGGGTTTCACTCCCGAACAAATGAGTCTGCACAGCTCATTGGCAGAATCCTGGATCTCTGGTTCAAGTTGAAATTCGGTCGCTGGGAGGCGATACTGCCTTCCTGAAACTCTGTCCCTCTGTGGCTTTGTTTCAGAGTTCGCTGCACAGGATTGAGATTTTGAATGTCGTTCTTATGCAAATTGACAGAAGTGTCACCCCATGCTATATATTGCATCCTATTTTAACATAGCTCTAAAATTCACTGAGCAATAAATTAGTTTCTCCTCTCTTATCTCCTAAAATTATGCATCAAATATGTCTCAGATTTTCCATTATCTTTTAAACCTAATTTTTGGGTCCAACTGTATTAAAATTTCAATTAAGTATGTATGGAAGTTTCTTCACTGGAATTCTCCATATTAATTTGCCAACTTAGTACATCTTTTGCAGCTTGTAGATACCAAAGTTACTGATTCGTGTTGTTTACATTCCTTGGTTACAAATAACAAATAGGATTCCAATCATCTCATCATACTGGACTTTCCTGACTTACAATAGTCACAGCCTAGGGCACTGTCTTCTGGAATGGCTGTATCCAGGAGTTCAAGAAAACTCATCATAATCTTTCTCTTCACCTCCCCACCATACCTTCAATAACAAGGACTTTTGGGTGATATGTAATGAATTCAGTGAACTTGCCTTCAGGATTTCTCCGTGAACAGCCCAGAGAATGTGAATGCAGGGTCGAATATTCTCTTGCCTGTATGAGACCATGCATGCATGTGATCCCCACAACCATTCCACACTCCAGGTGTAGCTTCAGCACCACAGACATTAGTGATGCTAATGCCATAATACAACGTGTCTTTAAGCACCCCAATTTAAAAGTGCAGCACTGTACCCCCAGGTGTGTGACCCCAGTCACTGCAGCAAAGCCAAAGGGAGCAGAATTATGGGGGAAATGAGTAAATCTTTCATGAGGTGGAGGGGATTTGAGCCACTCTGGGTACTTAGGCTACTCCTGGCTGTTTGCTTGGGGACCAGGTAGTGCCAGGATCCAAGGCAACGTCTTGCACGCAGAGTCTATGCCCGGCTCTGCAAGCATTTCTCCAGCCCCTCTGAGGAAAACAATTATTTTCTGAGCAAAAGCAGCAGGAAAGCTTAGCAAAGCCCAGAGAAGGTGACCAGCACGGCCATTCCAGCCAGACTCAAAGACCCCTAGTGGGGAAGATGAGTGCAACTTTACACACGATGGGTTTTGGTGGTGGCGGTGGTGGTGGTTTTATGCTAGGTTGGAATATTGACACTTTGTCCTCTGAAGAAGCACATATTAGCATGTCTGAATTTATCTCATCATCAGAATCCTAGGGGTCCCTTGTCAAAAATAAAGAGAGCCGGAGGTCCCTTTTAAAAGGATATTCTTATCTAGGAGGTCTGGGATGGGAGTGAATGATATGATTTTATTTTTATTTATGTATATATGTATTTAGAGGGGGCCTTTGGGGGGTCACACCCAACAAATGCTCAGGGGTTACTCACAGACTCACTCACTCACTCACTCACTCACTCACTCACTCACTCACTCACTCACTCACTCACTCAGGAATTACTCCCGGCAGTGTTCAGGGGACCCTATGGGATGCTGGGGATCGAACCCGAGTCAACTGCGTGCAAGGCTAACGCCCTTCCTGCTATACTAACAGTTTTAGCACCCACCCCAGTCAGACTGACAGTGAAGGGGGCAGAATCAGCGCTTGACCTACCTCGGTCCCCACTTCCTTCCCCTGCTCTGGCCTTGGGAGGGGCTGCGGAGACTGGGTGGTGGTGGTGGTGGTGGTGGTTTTCCTGTTCTCCCCAGGAATAATCGGTGGCTCCTTTCCTCCTCCCCTGCTGCAGATCGAGGACATGCAGTGGGGCAGAGGCGTGCGGGAGATCCCCGCGTCGGTGTGCACGCTGCCCTGCAAGCCGGGCCAGAGGAAGAAGACGCAGAAGAGCGCGCCCTGCTGCTGGTCCTGTGAGCCCTGCGAGGGCTACCAGTACCAGCTGGACGAGATGACCTGCCAGCACTGCCCCTACGACCAGCGGCCCAACGAGAACCGGACGGGCTGCCAGGACATCCCCATCATCAAGCTGGAGTGGCACTCGCCCTGGGCCGTCATCCCCGTCTTCCTGGCCATGCTGGGCATCATCGCCACCATCTTCGTCATGGCCACTTTCATCCGCTACAACGACACGCCCATCGTGCGCGCCTCGGGCCGCGAGCTGAGCTACGTGCTCCTGACGGGCATCTTCCTCTGCTACATCATCACCTTCCTGATGATCGCCAAGCCCGACGTGGCCGTGTGCTCCTTCCGCCGGGTGTTCCTGGGCCTGGGCATGTGCATCAGTTACGCCGCCCTCTTGACCAAAACCAACCGGATCTACCGCATCTTCGAGCAGGGCAAGAAATCGGTGACGGCCCCCAGACTCATCAGCCCCACGTCCCAGCTGGCCATCACCTCCAGCTTAATATCCGTCCAGCTTTTAGGCGTGTTCATTTGGTTCGGCGTCGACCCACCCAACATCATCATAGACTATGATGAGCATAAGACCATGAACCCAGAGCTGGCCAGGGGGGTTCTCAAATGTGACATCACAGATCTGCAAATCATCTGTTCCCTGGGCTATAGCATTCTGCTCATGGTCACATGCACTGTGTACGCCATCAAGACCCGGGGTGTCCCAGAGAATTTTAACGAAGCCAAACCCATTGGATTCACTATGTACACCACGTGTATAGTGTGGCTTGCCTTCATCCCCATTTTTTTTGGCACTGCTCAGTCTGCAGAAAAGGTAAGTGAAACTGTGCACTGCGTCATGCGTTTTACAAACAGGTTTTGGTCCGTGATGTCGCAAATCCAGTTGGGCGTGTAGACTGAGAGATCATATGTATGCAGTGTGGCACCCTCCGGCATGGAGGAATTTTTGAGCTGAGGCTTGGATGTTGCAGGCGGCTAAAACTTGCATTAATCCCACTGGAAACCAAACTGAGGTAGCTCTTCCAAGCTAAGGTGTTGTTGCATCACTCAATGTCACAAGGGATTAGGCCATATAAAATTAACAAGTCTAAATTAAACCTTCCCCCCCTATTCTCTTACACAATCCTTTGGGCAGGAAAGGTGGGCTGAGCCTAGTGCAGGAACTAGGCAGCTTATTAAAAGTGTCCCGTTGTATATAATAAACACACATCCATGAACTCATGTCTGCCAGAAACTCAAGCAAGACATGGGTGATATGGAAAGAATTTCGATCTTCCAGAGGTGAAGATTCAAGATCTTTAATGTGTGGATCCTAGAGGTTGTGATAAGAGCGCGTGCTCCGCTCTTAGCTCTGCGGGTCTATAAATCTAGAGACTCGGGGACACCTCACATGTGTTGGTACTTATTGTAGATGGTGGGATCTTAATACAGGTCTGATGATGCATGAAAATTAGACAATACTAAGGTGTGGATTCCACCTGTGATTGGTTCATACACATCTGACATCTATATTCACCCATCTGTCTGTGGTTCTCTAGATGCACTAATGGGGTGAGCCTATTACATTGCTTTTCACAAGCTATAGAGTCCTTCACTTGATAGAGGCAGCAGCTCTGACAGCAAGGTGCTGCTAAGCCAGAATCAAGGTCTGGAGTCCTAATGGGAGTGTTCTATAGGAGAGAGCCTGTTAGAAGTCAATTGGAAGTTGTTACATTGGGGATCAGGTGTGATTCCAGGTTAGTTTGGAGAAGTCTCTTCAATATTTGGGGATTTGGTGCCCTGCCTGAAGATGCAAAGATGAAATATGAATATCTTTTTTTTTTTTGCTTTTTGGGTCACACCCAGCGATGCTCAGGGGTTACTCCTGGTTCTGCACTCAGGAATTACTCCTGGAAGTGCTTGGGGGACCATATGGGATGCCGGGGATCGAACCCGGGTCGGCCGCGTGCAAGGCAAACGCCCTACCCGCTGTGCTATCGCTCCGGCCCTGAAATATGAATATCTTGACACGTATAAATTTATTCCGGGAATTGGCTGAATATAATTTTATGACATTTGGCTAGTTTTCCATCTGAAAAGAAAGCTTTCATTGAAATGGTTTTCTTCAGAAGCTCCACCTTTGGATTTTGCTTGTCAAAAATGGTGACACTCTCCTGAAACCACAGTTTAGAATTCAAAAAACAAGGACTTAATGGCTCCCGATAATGGATCGAGTCTTACAGTGTCTTGCGGCAAGTTTTTCTAAAATATTTGCCCAACGAATGAGCATAGCATGTTTCCAACAGCAAGTTTCAAATTTATAATGCATGTTTACTGTCTGTGAAACCAACTCGAATTTCCTTTTATTGCTTCTATCCATCCTTGGGCCAAGGGAATAGTAAAGTGTGAGTTAGGGCTATGAGATGCCAGGGAGACAAAGGAGGAAAATCCCCTAATATATGCAGGTGAGTTGACAGCCATTAAAGTTTTTATGGCGCATGGTGAGCATGATCAAAGCCTCTGAAGATAATTATTTTGTTATTAGAACAAGTACAATTCCCCAATAAAAGGAAGCTACAAACACTAAGCCCCTTGCCTGTAAATTTATTTTTGCAGAATTATGAAAGGCATCATTGTGGCTGCTTTATAGATGTGCCTTGCAATGATGGGGATTTGATAAGATACCCCTCTGCTATTTCATTTTGCTTTTCTAGCCCTTTCTGGGATGATTGTGGATTTTCCCAATGGGGTCAGGGATACAATTCACTCATTTAAAAAGCCAAAAATGAGACACATTTCCAGGAACTGAATACAGCGAGTCTAGTTCTAGTAGGCGCTGTGGGTAGAGCTGGAGCAGACGGAAATGAAGCTGTCTTTGAGCAGCGTGGTTCTTATCCCAGAGTTTGGAACACACATAGTTCCCGGGATGTACTCTCACCGAGTTATGTCTGCACCGCTGATTGGCACGATGAAGGACCCGGGGTTGCCAAATGGGAACTGTGGATTGTTATGTGAAAATGCACAAGCCCTAATGGTAGGCATATGGGCAGAAAAGAATGAGGGATCAATATTTTACTTACACAAAACAATGGGATTTAAATTGTGGAAGGTGGCGAGTTGCCAAAGGCAACAAAGATCACGGCGAAGCTCATCGCTGCCAAGCCGAGGGCCGCTGAGCCCGGGTCCCTCTGTCCTTATTTAGATTCACCATTTTAAGTGTTTCAAGTGGAAGAATTCCATTGTATCAGGAAATAAAAAAAAATTAGGCAGCACGTTCAGCAATAATAACTATTTACTGTTTCAGGAAATTGAATTCATTTTTATGATGCCAGGGATATCTCTGTAAAATTTCTCATCCATTGAGTTCATTAACACCACATAAACTAGGAGACACGTTTTTCTATTTCCTTACAAAATATAATCCCTGCAAAGAGTCATTTCTGCCTTCAGGGGGGGCGGGTGCAGGTTGTTACTGCGCTCTGGTCTCATTATGGCTGCGGGGGGACCTGGGCAAAGTGCACAGGAGAGACCCCAGGCGGCTGTCAGGAATTTTACCTGGGTGATTGTGACGGCGGTGTCACTGTGGGGAAACGCTGCCAAGGCCACGCGTGGCACTATTCCACGGAATGCCATTCCCATCGATTGGAAACTCTGCTGCATTTGTATGAACGACAGAGGCTCGGCTTGAGGATGTGTGATTGTGTGCAGGGACTTGCCTGCAGCCTCGCAGGGAAGCGAGGCTCAGCTAGGGAGCGTGCAGGTTACCTTGCTAATGAGTCCTCCTGAAAAATGCTGTTTGTCAGGAGTATTTTATAAAACCAATTGTCTGGAAAGCTTCCTTGGTAAGGTTATCATCATCATCATCATCATTTCTGGGGTTGGGGGAAGCCTCTCTATGCTCAGGACCTCCTCCTAGCACAGTATTATTCCTTAGCCCTGGACAGGGTTGCAAGCTGTGTGTTAGCTCTGCAAATACAAATTAGGATCAGAGGATTAGGAGCTGAGGTCTGAGGTCTTTGCTCGGTGAATATGTCACAGAGGATGTGAGAGCCAGAAAGCGCGGACACAAAGGCATTTCTGCTCAGAGGAAGCTGCTGAAAATGAGTCCAGGCTAAAAGGAAGGATTTTGCTTTTGCTTCTCCGATGGCACCGGGGGGTCGTGCCCTCTTCTGCAATTCAGAGCAAATGAGCAGGAAGTCCAGATAGAATCCTTTGAAGAGTTTACCACGAAAGAACAGAATGAGAGGGCTTCCGTTGGCTATCCAGAGCCAGTACAGGGTCTGAAACTTAGTGATAGTGAAGTTGACCTTGATTGCCCCCAGATAATTTAAAATATATTGTTGCAAAACTCCCAACTGGATCAGTAGAGCTAGGATGGGGGCCAGAATTCTAGATTCTTGAACAAGCATGTTGGGGAAATGCCAACTGAAACTCAGAATGCTTCTTGAAGCTGCCTGAACATTTTCTTTCTCATCCACAGAGAACATTCTATAAATAATGTCCTGAATTTCTAATTTCAGAGCCTTTGGGAATAAATTAATTCTTATCTCAAATAAGTGGGATTTCAAGAGGCCCAGGGACCAGGAGATCAGAGAAGCATCATTTAGAGTCGAAGATCCTGCTAGAATCAGGAGGACTAATGAGGTGGCAGTTGTAAGGTTTGGGCAAGACACTCTTAGAACCAGAACCGAGGCCCTGCCCGGAGCAGCAGGGATGGCTGGGAGGCGGGAGGTGGGAATCACACAGGGTATTTCTGGAGGGACTGGGGTTATAGGTCACAACCTGTATATCTCCCATAGCTAGGGACTGGTTGCCTAGAATCTGAATGCAAAGCAAAGCCAGCCTAGGACTAAAATTAAGGATCAAAAATATATGCCAAGCAAGCGGTGTTCCATCCCTCAGGCCAGAGACAGGCATTGCTCATCCATTTGGACATGCTGTCTCCAACCCAGGGGTGGTCCTGAACACCCCGCCCCACGCCAGGGTCTTTGGGCAGTTCTTCCCTGTCCGGAAGGACTCTGCCATCCTGATTCAGAACCAGCTTTCCCAGAGACCTGGCATATCTTTCCCCACCTGCCTGTTTGCTGTCATGCGTGGTTGTGATTGGATCCTCTGTGTCAAGGTGAGGACTATCCAGGGGAGAGAGGGGCTTCATCGGCCTTTAATTGGTCTCTGGTTACTCTTTTCTCTCTCAACTCACCATGTACATGCCCAGCACCATCAGTGCCAGAGGCTGGAGAGAGAGTACAGGCATAAGGCACTTGCCTAGCACAAGGCTGACCCAGGTTCTACCCCTGGTACTCTATTGGGTCCCCAAGCACCACCAGGAGTGATGCTTGAGTGCAAGCCAAGAGTACGACCTGAGAATCACTCAGTATCGCTCCCAAACCAAAAACAATATCCCGGAGAGAGAGACAGAGACAGAGAGAAACAGTGGGGATAAAGAGAAAGTTATCAGACTCCGTTCTCCCAGGGAATAAAAATATTCTGGTTTATATTTCTGTGCTACTTGATTTGATTAAAAGAATCTCCCCATAATCTGGAGCGATTAAAGCAAAAACCAGAACAGACTGAAGGCGCTCTGCTCTCTTGAAGCCAAGGGACGGGGGAGATCCCGCCCACCCCGCAGTGCCCGGAGCTGGGCCTGGCAGCTCACCTCGAGTGGCACAGAGGTGCAGGGGCACTGCAGACATGGCACCAGGAAGCATCCCACACCCACGTGTGCACCCCGACACCTCCTAGGCAAGCAGCTCCACGTGGGAAGGAGCTGTGGGGATTCCCTGTGCTGGGGGGTAAGAGAGCCCGTGTTCACGCACCCTGCAGCCCAGTGGCCCCGTGTGAAACCGTGTAAAGGAGGGTTTGACACCCATGTAGCCCTTGCCAGGAGCCGCTTCTGTTCTGAGTGGTTTATTGTAGGCCAAGAGCTGTGACTTGCAGCCCTGTTCTTCTGCCCCGGGACGGAACATTCCATCCTGCACACAGGATGCCCTTGGGTGGCCCCCACTCCCTGCTGCCCCTCCACTTCCAGGCGTGGAGGGGAGGGTGGCGTGGAGAGTGGCAGAGACACGGGGTGAGAGCTGGTGCTGTGGGCACAGTCGCCCTAAAGCCGCAGAGACCCACACGCGTTTCTGAGTGACAGGGGATCGGGAGTGGGAATCGCAGGGTCCCCTAGAGGACGGGCCGGGGTACAGGGCAGGAGCCTTGTTTAAGAGTTGCTGAGCTCGAGGGAGGGAAGGTTGTCTCGGTCCAAGCAAGCAAAGCCTGGCGGGCCAGCGATGGGCACAGGCTAGAGAGCAGCACCTGCTGTTTGAACAACGGAAGATGCCCGTGGCTGAGGCCCGCCTGCCCCGGGGGTCCCGTCGTTTTGTTATTGGAACAGAGATACACAGAGACTTCTCTTTGGCCATCTTGCAAGACGCATTGCCCACGCTTCTGTCACTTGTCAAACAGCAACTGAATGAGGAAAGAGAAGGGATACGAATGCCTACTTCCCAGAGAGAAGCGCTGCCCAGTTTACCCGCCTCCTGGGCGCACACACACACTCACACACACACACACACTCACACACACACACTCTCACACACTCACACACACACACGTACACTCACACACACAAATGATGTCAGAGGGAAGCCCTTGCTGTGTATTCAAGCCCAGGGGGGCAGACGGTGGGCAGCTGGAAGGGGCTGGTCTTGCGTCTGCAGCCGAGTCCGTCAGTGTGGTTTCAGGAGCACAGGGACTGGCCTCCTTGTGCTTCCTGCTCTGCTCAGGGGATGTGAAGCTTCTCCCCTAACGACCCTCTGAGCCCAGCCGTTGGCAGTGCCACGCTCGGGCAGTGGCTGGAGCCCACGAGGTCTTTGCTTCCCCCCTTTGTGGTGCATCAGCCCCTTTCTGTCTGGGCGCTGACAGAAATGAGCCTGCTGACAGGCGGGCAGCGAAAGCCTCGCTTTGGGGTCCTGCGAATCCCATGTTCTATCCTCATACCCACCCTGCTAGGATTCCTCTCCAGGGCCAGCTGCCCTCTCCACTCCTGCCCGCAATCTTGTCTGCTGTCCAGGGTTCCAGAGAATCACTGTTCACCCAATGGGCTCCTTAACTTCTTTTACCTAGAGAAAAGAAGAGCAAAAGACAGAGTCTCCCTCGGGTATATAGTTACCCCCACTTCCAGGCTTTGAAGACATGAGATCTTTAAGTTACTGAGCCCCAGGATATAAGAGCCCACCGTATCAGCTGACAGAGAAGGATCTAGAAACACTTGAGACCCCACTCACTGAGGCTGAGAGTGGCAAAGATGGAGCCATTGCTTTGGACAGGGGAGATCTCTGAAACATTCCAACATGCACCCCCGTTCTCCTCTCAGTATGCCTCCCCTCTCCTTACCCAGGCAATGTGTCCAAAGGCTTAGGCGAGACTGTGGGGAGAGTAGCTTTATTATACTCTCAACTGCCAACCCAAATGTCCATCTACAGATAAACAGTTAAATTAGGGATGTGTCCATTAAATGGACCATAAAGGGCTGTTGACACGTCCCAAGCATAGCTAGATTCCCAACACTGTCATGACAAGTGAAGAAATACAGACAGGAGGGAGTATGTATATAGGATTCTATTTCTATCAAGAAAATTTAATTCAAATTAATCAAAAGTGACAGCAAACAGCTCAGCTATATGCCAGGGATGAATGAAGGGGCTGGGAATGACAAGGGAAGAAAAGGACATTTGGAGAGGGATGTACGGGCTAATTCTCTTGGTTCTGGTGATGGTTTCCCAGTATAGATGATGTCAGAATTGATCAAAGTAGACCCTTCAAACATGTCAATTAGGCTTCAATAAAGCTGTAGAAACTTCCTTTGCTTAAGAAGCCTTCGCTTCCTCTCTTATTGACCCATTTTCTTGAAATGTAACCATTCAGTCATTTGCTTTTTGGTTTTGGGGTCACACTAATGGTGTGGCTCAGTAGGAGCCGCTTGTACTTCATCATCATTGTTGCAACACCTGAGCATCCGTGCACCACAGGCCCTGTCCTGTCTCCCCATGTGCTCCGACAGCTCTGGTGTCGCCCAAGGGGAGCGGGTCACACTGACGATGAAGTACAAGCGGCTCCTACTGAGCCACACCATCCTCTGCGGAGGGGAACGTGGATCTTGGGGTGTCCAGGCTCCTGCCCTGGTCTGTGAGGCGGTTTTGCGCCTGCAGGTGGCCCTGCTGTTGGGTAGTGCTCCCCCGCACTCGGCACCAGGCCGGCCTGGATTGGGCGGAAGACAGGGAACGCCAGAGCACTGGGGAGTGAGATGCCTCCCAGGCATTCAGTATAGACGTCAACACAGGATCCTGCGGGACTTTTCTTGACATCCCCAGCGAGCAGGGCTATGTGCCCGGCAGGGCTATCGTCTGCAGTGCGGGGGGTGGACGGGACAGTCACTGATGCTCCAGGAGGAACACCTGGATGGGTCCAGGCGGCCCCAGTGCGACGCAGGCTCCAGGGGGCCCCTGTGGGTGACGGAGAGCAGAGCCCCCTGCTTTCTCAGCGCCCCCATCTCTGTGCTGCCTTGGCGGTGCTCTCACCTTCCTCATTGTCTGCAAGGTGCTGGTGCTGTTTCCAGAGGTTGGATTTTTACCTGTTTGGGGTCCTTTGTTCCTTCTGGGTGGTCCTGGATACAGCCCCCATACCTCCCAGCAGCTGGACGCAGGGGCTGGCTCCCCGGCTGGACACTCCGTCTGCTGAGCTCAGCCTCCTGGTCCCATGGTCCCCGGACACAGGCGGGGTTGGAGCTCGTGTGGCGGGAGACACTGCCTGGTGGGGGACCCCAGGTGGGTGATGGAGGGACCATCGGTGCATTCTCTCTGATGGTCCCGGCTCTTGGCTCTAAAAGGAGCAGGAGTGTCTTCTGCAGAACTTGAACGGAGAAGCCGGGCTCAAGGGGTGTCTGAGTACAGGGTGGGGTGTGCTTTAGTTTCAGGCGGCTTCCCCCAGAGGCCTTGTCCCTGGTTATCTAACAATAGAGATTTTGTTCTTGGGGCCACACTCGGCTATGCTGGAGGTCATGCCTGGCTCTGCATTCAGGGATCACTCCTGGCGGTGCTCAGGGGACTGTATATGGTGCCAGGGATTGAACCTGGGTCAGCCGTGTGCAAGGCAAGCACCCTGCGCACTGTACTATACCTCAGCCCCAACAAAATTGATTTTTATGCACAGCGGGTAGAGCATTTATTTGCCTTGCACGCAGCCAACCCGAATTTGATTCCTCCCTCCCTCTCGGAGAGCCCTGCAAGCTACCGAGAGTATCCCACCTGCACGGCAGAGCCTGGCAAGCTGCCTATGGTGTATTCGATATGCCAAAAACAGTAACAACAAGTCTCACAGTGGAGACGTTACTGGTGCCTGCTTGAGCAAATCAATGAGCAATGGGATGACAGTGATACAGTGATACAGTGATGACATTTTCATCCCTGGGACCCAATGGCTGGCCATATGTCATGTGTCCTGTTTGTGATACTACCTAGACTCTTAGAGACCCTCTTATATCAAGGGTCACAAAGCCTGGTCCAGGGGCCCAAGCCAACCAGCTACTTATTTTTATGAATAAAGTTTTATTGGAACACAGCCACATTTACTCATTTGGTCCCTCTCTCCCTTCTTCCTTCCTTCCCTCCTTCCCTCCTTCCCATTTCCTGTCCCACACCCAGCTGTACTCAGGGTTTGTGCTGGCTCTGAGCTCAGGAATAACTCCAGGCAGGGCTGGGGCCTCCTCTGTGCTGTTGGGGAATGACCCGTGTCAGCTGCATGTGAGACAAGTGTGTTCCCCACGTACTACTGCTCTGGCACTTGATGTCAGTTTTGCTCGAGCAGGCAGTGCCTTCCTCTTCTTCCTGAGCCCTCTGCAGGGCTGTTGCTCCTGCTCCTGCCAGGGGCTGCCTCTTTTCCCTCCTTCAGTCATCAGCTGACCCGCTCAGGGCCCAGGCGTCTCTCCCTTCTCTCCGGCCAAGCCAGTGGCTCTCCACTCTCTTCTTCCTCTCTTCCCGACATGCATCAGGCAGGTGAGCCCTCAATTTGTTCTCTGCCATTCTGGCCTCTCCCTTGGAAGTGCCTTCCAGTGCCTGACAATGACCTTCAGCTCTTGTCTGTGTCCCCAGGTGCTCACACGGGTGCCGCACACACAGCAGTGCCCGAGGAGTCTCTGGGGGTTGAGGGACTGGGTTTCTGAAGTCCGATTCAGCCCCACACTTGACACCCTGCTCAGAGGCGGGGAGAGCCATGCAGATGCCTGGGAGAAACGTGGAAACAGAAAACCAGGGACAGGGAGTCCTAGGGAAGACATGAACGTGTCCACGTGCACGGGAAGGCTGTGTAGACAAGGATGGTGAGGCTTCTTCACGCAGACCAAGTCTTCCAGGAGAGAGAGATAGTCCAGGGGGAGGACACTGGCCTTGCACTTGCCTGACCTGGGTTGGGTCCCAGATATCCCTACAGTCCCTTAGCACTACCGGGAGTAATTCCTCAGTGTGGGGGCAGGAGTAAGCCCTGAGCACTGCAGGTGTGGCCCCAAATAGTCTCTCCCTTCCTCTCCCTCTCTCTCTTCCTCTGCACCCCCCCACCTCCCACCTCGTCCACTCTGCCTTCCCTGACCCAACTCTGCCCCTCCCACCCTCACTCTCTCCTCCCCCACCCTCATGCTGTCCCTCCCACCCCCACTCTGCCCCCCACAACCTTATCCCCACCCCGCTCTGCCCCACCCCCATTCCGTCTCCCCCGCCCTCACCCTGAGTCTCTCTCATCTCTCATATCTAGCAGTGCTTAAGGGCTCCTTCCAGTTCAGTGCTTGGGGCGAAGGGTCACTCCTGCAGGGGATCAGGGCCCCACACACGGCTCCAGAGCTAGAACCTAGTGTCCCTCCAGGACCTCAAGCGTCTCCCGGCCTGTATCCGGGAGATTCGAGCTCTCTACATGGAGGAAACTGATTGAGCCTGTCACTTACTGAAATAGAGCACCAGCCCATGTATAAAAACATCCAATCTCACAAACCATTTCGTCTTCAGAAAATTAGGGATGGAGGAAAGCAGCTAATAAACGCGCATAATGATGATAGTGTCTGCAAGCGGATTCTGAGGAGCTGCAGATGCACATGTGAGCTGATTGGCTCTTCGTCTCTCAGTATCTTGTCTTTCCAGTTGTACTGAAATATCGTTCATCTGTAATAATGTATTGACTAAAGGTATAGTACATGATATTCCACATATATTGTATATCTACATTATATATATGGAGAGAGGGGGCTGGAGTGATAGCACAGCGGGTAGGGCGTTTGCCTTGCATGCGGCCGACCCGGGTTCGATCCCCGGCATCCCATATGGTCCCCCAAGCACCGCCAGGAGTGATTCCTGAGTGCAGAGCCAGGAGTAACCCCTGAGCATCGCTGGGTGTGACCCAAAAAGCAAATATATATATAAATATATATATATATGGAGAGAGACAGACAGACAGACAGAAATGATCTCTATCAGTTTAGCTGTCAATCACCTCACTTCCTTAGAGAGTTTTTGTGTCATGAGAACGTCTCCACCTCACTTCTTAGGAAGTTGCAGATCTATAGTATTTCTCTCCAGAGTCACCGTGTTGCCACATTCATCAGTCACTTTCATCCCGTTACTCATGGATTTGCTCAAGCGGGCACCAGTAACGTCTTCATTGTGAGACTTGTTAGTGTTTATGGCATACCTAATATGCCAGTAGCTTGCCGTGCTCTCTAAGAGGGGGGAGGAATCGAACCTGGGTCATGTGCAAGGCAAACACCCTACCTGTTACTCCGGCCCCATTACCACATTACCCCAGAATTTACTTAGAACCAAAGTTTGAGCTTCACTGTCTTGGCCTAATCTCCCCCATACACTCCCGTGCCCACTTGTAGTGGCCAATAATTTCTCCCTGTTTCTCTAAGTGTGTCTGTCCTAGATTTCTCCACCAGCAATGCAGGCCCTCACTAGAGATTTCTCTAACTTTCTACACCTAAGTTATAGGCTCGGCCTACACGACCTCATGCCTTCCTTCACGACTGAGCACAATTCCAGTGTCTAAACGAGGCTCACCTCCCTCAGGGGCATTTCCGACAACAGATGGCACATCTGAGGGGGTGTTCACCTTTCATCCACACTGCCCTGGTGTGGGGTAGACTGTGTTGTCTGCTGCTGTGGCAGTGTTTCATGTTTGTGCAGTGACACACTTGCCTAAGCACATGTTGCTGATAATGTGCCCTGCTCTGCGTGGCGTGTGGCTGTATCTCCCACTGTTACTCGTGCTCTCATCTGTGAATGGCTGTGTGGGACAGGAGCTGGGTAAGAGGATCATGTAGAAGTTTCCGAAGCTAAAGTTTCCTAACCTGGACTTCCAAGAGGCCCTGTAGAACATCTTTCCTGAAACAACTAGAGGATTACACTCTCACAGATTCACTGACTCACTGACTGACTGACTGACTGACTGACTGACTCACTCACTCACTCACTCACTCACTCACTCACTCACTCACTCACTCACTCACTCACTCACAGACTCACTCACAGACTCACAGACTCACTCACTCACTCACTCACTCACAGACTCACTGACTCACTGACTCACTCATTCACTCACTCACAGACTCACTCACAGACTCACTCACTCACTCACTCACTCACTCACTCACTCACTCACTCACTCACAGACTCACTCACAGACTCACAGACTCACTCACTCACTCACTCACTCACTCACAGACTCACTGACTCACTGACTCACTCATTCACTCACTCACTCACTCACAGACTCACTCACAGACTCACTCACTCACTCACAGACTCACTCACAGACTCACAGACTCACTGACTCACTGACTTACTCATTCACTCACTCACTCACTCACTCACTCACAGACTCACTAACTCACTCACTGACTCACTGACTCACTGACTCACTGACTCACTGACTCACTCATTCACTCACTCACTCACTCACTCACAGACTCATTAACTCACTCACTCACTCACTCACTCACTCACTCACTCACTCACTGACTCACTGACTCACTCATTCACTCACTCACTCACTCACTCACAGACTGACTCACTGACTCACTCATTCACTCACTCACTCACTCACTCACTCACTCACTCACAGACTCACTGACTCACTCATTCACTCACTCACTCACTCACTCACAGACTCACTGACTCACTGACTCACTCATTCACTCACTCACTCACTCACTCACTCACTCACTCACTCACAGACTCACTCACAGACTCACTCACAGACTCACTCACTCACTCACTCACTCACTCACAGACTCACTCACAGACTCACAGACTCACTCACTCACTCACTCACTCACTCACAGACTCACTGACTCACTGACTCACTCATTCACTCACTCACTCACTCACAGACTCACTGACTCACTGACTCACTCATTCACTCACTCACTCACAGACTCACTCACAGACTCACAGACTCACTGACTCACTGACTTACTCATTCACTCACTCACTCACTCACTCACAGACTCACTAACTCACTCACTTACTCACTGACTCACTCACTCACTGACTCACTGACTCACTGACTCACTCATTCACTCACTCACTCACTCACTCACAGACTCATTAACTCACTCACTCACTCACTCACTCACTGACTCACTGACTCACTCATTCACTCACTCACTCACTCACTCACTCACAGACTGACTCACTGACTCACTCATTCACTCACTCACTCACTCACTCACTCACTCACTCACTCACAGACTCACTTACTAACTTACTCACTGACTGATTCACCCACTAACTTACTGACTCACTCATTTACTCATCATTCACTAACCAGCTCAATCACTGACTCACCAATTGACTGACTCACTCAGTCACTAACAGACTCACTCACTCACTGATTCACTCACTCACTGATTTACTCACTCACTGGCACACTCCCTGACTCACTCACTCACTGACACACTCATTTAATCACTGACTCATTCATTCATTCACTCACTGATCACTCACTTACTCACTGACTTACTCATTCACTCACTGATCCACTCATTCACTCACTCATTCACAGACTCACTCACTCACTGACTCACTCACTGGCTGACTCACTCACTAACTTACTGACTCACTGACTCATCATTCACTAACTGACTCACTCACTGACCCATTAACAGACTCACCCTCTTATTCACTCACTAACAGACTCATCTTCTCACAACTAACTCCTTCACTCACCACTCACTCACTGACTCACTCACTCACTGACACACTGACTGACTCACTCACTCACTTACTCACTCACTGGTTCACTATAATTGATTAACTCACTGGTTCACTCACTCACTCACTCACTCATTTACTTACTGACTGACTCAGATTCACTCGCTCACTCACTTTCTCACTCACTCACTGATTACTAACTCACTTAGACTCCTTGGCTGACTCACTCACTCACTCAGATTCACTCAACTCACTGATCACTGACTGACTCACTGACTCACTCACTCACTCACTGGCTCACTGACTCACTCCCTTCACCTCAGGGAGCTTGTGTCCTCACCTGCTAAAGGCACGTGTGTCCAGCATAACACAGTATGCAGTGCCTCGGTGTCAGTGCAGAGCTGGGTTCTCTACCTGCCTTCTGAAAGCCATTGTCTCTGTGGACCGAGAATGAATGGGGGGGTGCAGGGGTCACGTGCCGCTGACTCTAAAGGGGAGAAAGAGATGTCTCCTGTGTAAGAGCAAAGGACAGGGACGTGGGGGCTCCAGTCCCACCCTCCCCTCCTGCCTCTTAGAGGTGAACCCCTCCCCCGGGGTCCCTGATCAATGGAGTGGGGGAGGGCTGGAGGCCAGCCGTGAGGACACAGTGGCAGAGGCTGTGGCCAGCCCTGGCTCCCGGCTGCCTCTCCACCTGGTCTCCCTTCAGGCACCGACAGCTTTGCCTGCTGTGGGATCTTCCCACAGTCCTGAGAAATCTTCACGGGATTTACGTTTTATTCCAAAAATTAATGTTTGCCATGCAAGAATTCCACACTGCAGAGGTCATATTCTCTGGAGAGTGTCATCCCTTTCCTTCCCCTGAGCATGGCCCCAGGGTGGGGGGGCACAAGGGGTGTCCATGACCATGCTCTTAACCTACAGTTAAGTATTATAGCACTTTGACCTGTTCCATTTTGATGCCAGGGTAGCTCACTCCTTGCCCTGGGTCCATCCAGTCTCTTGTCAGGACCCTGCTTTTGGGGTGCTAGGAAGTAAGGGCAACTAGGCTTAAGTTGAGAGAACAGATGCCCGGGGGGTGAATATCAGTCAGAGTCAATTAACTCCCAAGTTACTGTCTTGCATAGCATTAACTGTCTTCCTGTGTCCATACAAAAAGGACATTGCTCTGAATTAACTATGCAAAGGACTTCCGGAGAAGAGAAAAGCAACATTTACAAGTTAACGGAGTCTGATTAGGAGATAGAGGTAATTGACCAGTTAGGAAAGCAGAGCACAAAGAAAGAGGTTACAAATAAACACAGGGAAATGGGAGCACTGTGCTGGGAGTAACCCAATAAACCTAAGCTCCCTGTGGCAAGGCAGAAAGGACAAACCAATATTATCCTACAGAGGGGGACTCGGCCTTGATGATTCGTGCCCGCCTGACACCGGCTGAAGTGTGGGTTTGAGTGGCTGGTGAGCACGAGGAACCCCACGACCCCAAGTGCTGGTGCTCAGGCAGCCCTGCGGGGTGGGATGCGGGCCGGGTTGCTGGTCTCAGCTTCTGTTCCGAGGCTGGCCCTGAGCTCCTCAGACCCCAGAGACCGATGCAGCCTTGGAAATGCCCAAGGCTGGAGGATGCTGTGACTTCCCGGGCGGGTGCACGTCTGCGCAGGCGCGGAAGGAGCATCAGGGAAGGGGATTTCAGGCACGTGTGGGGGATGCACTGGGGCGGGGGTGCGGGGTGGAGCCGAGTTACCCCGGGGATTAAGAGATGCTTTGAAATGTGCTCCTTTTTGCTGAGTGACGATGAGGAAGATGCCGAACTGTCTCTTGCCCTAAGCAGCTGTCCCAGCAAACAGGTCATCCCGCATCCGTCAGGTCACAGGTCCAGAAGAATGAAATATTTCCTGAGGCCAGGAACGTCGCCAGCCAGCGGGGGAGGAGAACGACTGTTTGCGGGAGCAGAAACCGTTTCCATGGCTAAACTGCTCCAAAGACTCACAATGGCGCCATGATTTTTATGTTTCTTATTGTTGGTTTTTTTTTTTTCCTTTTTCTATGGATACTTAAAAATCAATTTATTTTTATTCTAGTATCTACCAAGGGGATAGTGTTTGTTAGGATGAAAAAGCAATTTTAATTTAGCGGGAAATGGATTTTCTTTATCACAGAGAAACGTGGACTGGATGAGAGGCACAGCAAATAAAATTCTCATTTCCATCCGAGCGCGTGGAGTGGGGAGATGGGGCTGGCACGAGGACAAGTTGAGGTTTGGATCGTTCTGCGAAAATTTCTCCTTAGAGTTCTGAGTTGTCAATAAAAGCTCTTGATAAGAGACACAAATGGGCCGGATCCAACTGTCGTGTGGGACGGGGTGTTTCACAGCAGTGGAGTGTGGTGAGGGCGAGTGAGAGGCGAGGCTGGGAGCCCCGAGCACTACCCACGGAGCCTGCAGCCGTCTCCCCTCATCTCTGCCCACCAGGCCCGCCTCCACCCCCTGGGCCAGAACGTGACTTGACTTTTGCGTTTCTTAACTGGGAAAATGTCTCGGGATGTGTGTGTCCACATCATCTCTACCAAGGCTCCCGTTTATTACCCTGATGGACGCTGCATCCTGGTGTCCCAGGGGAAGTGCACAGTGAGCTGAGCTGGGGAGTGAACCCACCCATTTCACGACGACGGTTTCCTCTCTGTACTTATTTGATTGGTGTTCCGTGCGCTGTGTCCTTGAGACTTATTCTGATGTGTTTGTTTGTGAGAGAGAGAAAGGGGGAGAGAGAGGAAAGGGAGAGAGAAAGAAAGACAGATAGAGGGACAGAAATAGAGAGACAGAGACAGGGAGACAAAGAAATAGAGACAGAGAGTGAGAGAGAGAGAGGGACATAGAGAGGAGCAGAGAGGAGAGAGAGGAGAAAGTGAGAGAAACAGAGAGACAGGGAGAGACAGAGACAGAGAGAGACAGACACAGAGACAGAGAGCGAGAGAGAGAGGTATAGAGAGAGAGGAGAAAGCAAGAGAGCAGAGAGAGGAAAGAGCTAGGGAGAGAGGCAGAGAGAGGGGAGACAGTGAGCGAGAGAGACAGAGACAGAGAGACAGAGAGAGATCTCACTCTCACCCAGACCTCCTTGTTTAAGTCTCTCTGTCCCCTCACGCTCCCAGCTCCGGTACCTTTCCCCCAAGTCCCAGCAGCTGCGGCTGGCACTGCCAGGGCGTCCTTGGGCAGGGGAGCAGCCCTGGGTGCCCTGAGACGCACTGCAGGCAGCTGTTGTCCTTATGCCACTCGTCCACCCCGTCCGTCCTCACCACCTGCCCCTCACAGGCAGCCCTGGGGGAGCTTGCGCCTCTCGGTGTCGGCGACGTCATCCAGGGCGGCACCTCTGCAAAGTGGCACTGGCAGGACCCTGCCTTTCTTCTGCCCCACGTGGTGGGAGAGGCTCTGAGACGAGGCCCCCGGGCCCCCTAGACTCTGCCACGGGGACCAGTGTCCTCGGCAGGCTGGGGAGCCCCCCCGCCGCCCGGTGACAGAGCAGGGCCGCGAGTTCCAGGTTCCAGGTCACCGTCTGGCTCGGGCTCCCCAGAGACGGGCTTGAGTGAATCCATTGTAACCTGGGGGAGGGGGGCGGGGGCGTCCATCTCCCCTGCCCAGGGGCCTGGGTGTGACCCATGGCAGCTTGGTTGGTGAAGAAAAGCTCACCAGGCCTTGAATCGGGCCCTGACTCCAGAGACCTGAGACAGCGGCCATGGAGCAGAGGAGCCAGGGGTGTGAGGGTGGCACTTTGGGGACACATGAGAATCCCCAAGGACTCAGCTCTGTGCTGGGGCTACACGACCCTCAGTCAGGAGTGGGATGCCTCTGTGTGTGTGTGTGTGTGTGTGTGTGTGTGTGTGTGTATGTGTGTGTGTGTGTGAGAGAGAGAGAGAGAGAGACAGAGAGAGAGACAGAGACAGAGACAGAGACTGAGAAATGGGGAGAGGGCCACAGACCACACTGTCACTGCCCCGTAGAGACGGGGTGACCCCACTTGGGGCACAGCCTTCCCTCCCAGGAGTCTGACTGTTTCACCAAGTCAGACCAGCACGAGCACTGACCGCTGACCCCTGGTTACAGCGCAGGAGACCATGTCCAGAGCAGCTTCCCCAGCCGACGCCTTTGCACTGCCCTTGAACGCAGTCACCTGAGCTCATTCCTCAGCTTCAGAGGGTCCCCTGAGCACCGGGAGTGGCCTCAAAGACAATAGTCATTCCACATTTATGCTATAGTTAAGTGAAAATGAACATTTATTGAGCCCCTCTGAATTTTTTTCACCGTGAAAATTATATTTTATTCCTCTTTTTATTGGATTGCCACCAATCGCATAGTTTTACACAGTTGTGTGTGATTGAGTTTCAGGTGTGCAATGTTCCAACACCGAAACTTTTTAAAGGACTCCCCGGTGACAGCCATGAGAAGAGACGGGCCAGTCAGTGCTCCTTCCAAACTCGGATCCGGAATGTTGGGAAGGGGAATGTGGGATGTGGGGGGGGGGGCTGTCCCTCCTGTGAGCTACCACACTGCCCGACCTATGACACGCCACAGCAGCAAGGACGCCCACCTGACACTGTGCCAGACTCTATTCTCTTCTGCAGTGTTGGATTTTGGTTTCTTGATCATCTTAATTTGAGCTTTGGGGCCACTCCCGGAGGTGCTCAGGTAACTGTTCCCGAGCACAGTGCTTGGGGAGGACCTGTGTGGTGTTGGGGACTCAACGGGGTCGACCACCTGCACGTCCAGCTCCTCCACCCGCTCCTCTCTCCCCCGCCCCATATTTGCGTCTTCATGCCCGGTCCATCTCCATCGCCAAGTGTCTTGTCTTCCGAAGAGATGAGGGGAAGGATACTCAGAGGCTTCTCACTGAAATCCTGTCTGAGATCCCTGATCTCCCCTTCGTGGCTCTCCAGTGCAGTCCCTGACACCCTGGGTTTGGCTCGGCACTGGGGAACTCACTCTCGCATGGTCAGCCTCCCACCGATGTCTGGAAATCCGGACTCTTGACACAGAAATCACAGTGACGATGTTGGCATCATGCATCCTCCCTGGCACAGTTTCATGCTGCAGATGTTGCTCTAGATGAAATGACTCGTGTGCAAGTCGGGAGTCTCAGGACCAGGCTGGTTATTCAGGTGGCATTCTCTGAAGCTTGTGCACTTCCTTCATTTTTGTCTCTCACAGAGGATCCACCGTGCTCCTCCACGCCTCTCCCCTGAGAAACTCTCATCTCGAATGAGGCCACGGGCTGGATTCCCCATGGGACCCAAGTTTGTGAATTGTGTTTCACAATGAGGGCACTGAGGGTCCCTTTGTTTCCCATCTTTGCCAATTCTGGTTGGTTTTTGTTCTTTCTGACGTGTGCCAGTCTCTGTGGTGTGAGGTGATGTCTGTTGTTGTCTTGATTTGCATTTCCCTGATGATCATTGATGCAGAACATTTTTCCATATACTTATGGGCCATCTGTATATCTTCTTTGAGAAGTTTCTGTTCATCTCTTCTCCCCATTTTTTTTATTGAGATTAATTGGACTGGGGCAATAGCACAGCGGGTAGGGCGTTTGCCTTGCATGCGGCCGACCTGGGTTCCATTCCTCCATCCATTTCGGAGAGCCCGGCAAGCTACCAAGAGTATCCTGCCCACATGGCAGAGCCTGGCAAGCTACCTGTGGCGTATTCAATATGCCAAAAACAGTAACAACAAGTCTCACAATAGGGACATTACTGGTGCCCGCTCGGGCAAATAGATCAACAATGGGATGACAGTGCAATTGTTCTTGTATAATTTCATAGATCTTTTATCTATCTTTGAAATTAATGAATGAGTGGTGGGAAAATATTCTCTCCCAAAGTTTTAATTCTGGCCTTTGTTTCTTTTGCGATGCAAAAGCTTCTCAATTTAATGCAGTTTCATTTGTTTAGCTTTGCTTCAACTCTGTTGGTGGAATGTTGACTATTTCAACATTTTGGAAAACAATGTGGGCTCCTTTCCAAAAATTTAAGAGCTGAGCTTCCCTGGGACCCAGCAATTCCACTTCTGGGCATCTACCCCAAGATGTGATTCAGAAAAGACATTTACACTCATATGTTCATTGCAGCACTTATTCAACAATAGACAAGATCTGGAAACAACCCAAATGTCCAAGGACAGATGACTGGCTAAAGAAACTGTGCTATGTGTATACACAGTGGACTACTACCGGGTTCCAAGGAAAGATGCACTTTGCTGCTGTGTGCATGAGACAGGAGGGACAGACAAGTAATTCCCCCCTATGACGATACATAGGACGCCAATGGCAATGGCGGCAGGCCAAAGCAGCAGAATCTAAGAACTAGACCACAGAACTCACTGCACATATAATACAGAACTGAGTTGGCCATGGCAGAGAGATGGTGGAGGAGGACATTTGAGGTGAAAGGGGAGATGGGGACCCCCTGAGACAGTGGTGGGGAAAAACAGACATAGCAGAGGAGGAGGTGGGGCTGGAATGATGCGTGCATGAAGCCCTGCCATCAGCAGTGTTTGTGAATCATGGACACTGAAGCGCTGCACTGTAGCAAACACCATTGTTCATCAATTTGCTCGAGCGGGCACCAGTAATGTCTCCATTGTGAGACTTGTTGTTACTGTTTTTGTCATATCAAATACACCACGGGTAGCTTGCCAGGCTCTGTGGTGTGGGCGGGATACTCTTGGTAGCTTGCTGGGCTCTCCAAGAGGGACAGAGGAATCGAACCCGGGTCAGCCACATGCAAGGCAAACGCCCTACCCCGCTGTGCTATTGCTCCAGTCCAAATCATGGACACTAAAATTAAGTTAGATAGATAGATAACTAGGAAACTTGTGATGTTGGGGAAAGGAGAGATCAAATTCCCAACCACTGGGTGTTCTGTGTATCTGTGAAAAGATCCTACCATAAAAGAAATTCTGTTTTACTAAAGTCGCCGTTGAGTTCCTGCCTCTCGGGTGAGCAGGCGAGCCCACTTTCAGCAGAGCTTCTGTGTCCTTGCCCAGCACTGAGCACACAGCCAGTCATCCACATTTGCTTTTGGATGGGATTCAGACCTTTCCCCTAGCCCTTGAACCCTGGGCCTTCTGCCTTCTGTTGCTTAGACCAACCTTCCTAAATGGTGACCCACAAAAATGAATGTGGCAGTCACAAGGACTTTTCCCAAAAATTTTATTTTATAAAGTACCATGAGTTTCAAAGTTATTCATAGTTGAATTTTGGATGTACAATGTCCCATCAATCTAGATGTCTAACAATAGATCAATAGATCATGAAAATGAGTATATGTACAAAGTGGAATACTACACAGCTGTGAGCGATGATGAAACCACACACACACAAATTTAATTTCACATTGCTTTGTGATGTGCAGTAGATGTTTGGTTTGCATACTTATTATATATATGTGTGTGTGTATATATATATGTATATATTTAAAAATCAATAAATCCAGGAGTGGGTACATCATTCAGGGGAGAAAGAGGAGTGCTGTAGGAGAGATGTTCTCAGGTTATAAGACATTGTGTCACTTTGTTTGTTGTTACTGATTGCACACACCCCCAAAAATGGTGCCAGCTCCAGTTTCCCATGTTATAAAACCTGTGGCCAAGGGCCTGAGTAATCAGAGATTCTCAGAATTGCGGGATCGCATTTCAGCCTCCTGTGCCCATGGTGGCATTCTAGAGTTGCAGCTCTTCTGCCTGCTTCTCCTTAAGGCCCCGTGTGACTCTGCATTTCCCTCACTCACTGCCTCCTCCTTCAGAGGCTAAAGCCCGAGAGTGTTGTCTGTTCCCTCCCTCTCTCTCTCAGGAGTCAAGGTGGGAGGCAGCTCATCTGATAATAGTTGGAAGAAAAAGTGTTTGTCATTGTAGATGTTATTATTTATTTAGTCGTTCATTTATATACGGGCTGGAGCAATAAGACAGAGGGTAGGGCATTTGCCTTGCATGCAGCCAACCTGGGTTCGATTCCTCCACCCCTCTCGAAGAGCCTGGCAAGCTACCAAGAGTATCTTGCCTGCATGCAGAGCCTGGTAAGCTCCCCATGGCATATTCGATATGCCAAAAACAGTAACAAGTCTTACAATGGAGACGTTACTGGTGCCCCCTCGAGTAAGTCGATGAGCAATGGGATGACGGTGACACAGTAATACAGTGATTTATTTTGGTTTTGGGCCCATTCCTGGCAGTGCTAGGGATAACTCTTGACTCTGTGCTCAGGAAACACTCCTGGCAGGGCTCAGGTCACTGGGGATCAAACCAGGGTTGGCCATGTGCAAAGTCGGTGCCTTAGCCTTTGACTAGCTCTCCTGCCCGTTACACGTGACTTCGGAGAAATAGTAATGTGCCAGAGCAATAATCCAGAGGGGAAATCACTTGCCTTGAATGCAGCCAACCTGGGTTTGATCTTTAGCATCCCATATGGTCCCCCATGCCTGCCAGGAGTGATCCCTGAGCTCAGAGTCGGGAGTAACGCCTGCACACCTTCAGACATGGTCCAAATCCCCCTCCCCTAGATGAAAGAAACAGTAGTAAATACATGTTTTCAGATTTTTACAACATCATTTTAAACAAGGACAATGGGGGGTGCAGATAATGCACAAACAGGCTTCTTTAGCTGGTTCTTTTTGTTTATTTGTTGTGGGCATTTTTTTTTGAGGGGTCACACCCAGAAATGTCCAGGGCTTAGTCCTGACTCTGTAATCAAGGATCACTCCCAGGGGTCCTTGGGGAGTCAGAGGAGGTGCTGGGAATGGGTCTGGATCAGCTGGGTAGAAGGCAGGCGCTTTCCCTGCTGTACGATCTCACGGCCCACCTTAGCTATTTCAGAAGACGACTTGGCCACTCCGAATCATCTCCCCCAGAATGAAACTCCTCCCCTTCATTTATCCTATGCTAGCTCACTGAGTCTCCCTCTGTTTTTTGTTTGTTTTGTTTTGTTTTGTTTTTGCTTTTTGGGTCACACCCAGTGGTGCACAGGGGTTACTCCTGGCTCACTCAGGAATTACTCCCTGGTGGTGCTCAGGGGACCCTATGGGATGCTGAGAATCGAACCCAGGTCAGCTATGTGCAAGGCAAACGCCCTACCTGCTGTGCTATTGCTCCACCCCCGAGTCTCCCTCTTGTTGGACTTAGAGGAGGCTGTGTCAGAAGGTGGCCAGCCTTTTGATTCGAAAGCGTTCTGGAAGCCAGTATGGAGCAGAAGAGGAAAGCAGGAGGCTGTGCATGGCCAGTTCAGTCCTTCTCCTAGTCTCTGAGAGTCTCAGTAGAACTTTCAGGGGTGAGTTAGAGCAGCCGAGAGACTCTGCATAACAGGATGTCCAGGGCCTGGCTGTCAGCTTGCAACTGGCCCTTATCGATGGTCTGATGCAAGAAGAATTAATGCACAAGGAAACTGTTTTGTTTGGGTGGCCTGGAAACAAGACTATAAACCAGCCCCCCAATGTTTTAGCTGGCGTGTCTCTCAGAATGAAAAAGGAGATTTTCAAAGAGAGGGGTTGCTGCCTATGGCATAAGGATAAGTGAACCTAATGTTGAGAGAAGAAAAAATATATTCCTACCTAATATATAATAATCTGGGATCTAAGATGTCTTGGCATAGCAAGAATAGGGTGAAAAAATCCAGGGGAGATGCTTGAGTCTGAGGAAAGCCTTTGATATGTGCCTTTTTCTGTGACTGCATGGGTAAGGTTGATGTCCCTCCCTGGGGAAGCCCAGAGTCTTAGAAGGCGCTCAGTTAAATCGACGAAATGGGATCCGGCCAAGCAGGCATTTTAAATAATATGGAAATTATTAATGAAAGGATTCTCCCAGGGAAAAGTAAACTTTTCTGCAACAAAGAACAGTTGGTTAATATTTTAGGTCATTGGGTAGAAGGTTCCTGTCACAGCTGCTCCTTTCTGCCATGTGAAGCAAAAGTCACCACGGGTGATACCTGAATGCATGGATTTGTCTGCGTGCCAATAAAACTTTATTGACTGAGACAGTTGCCAGATCAGGCCCGTGGCCCTTCCTGGCCACGTATGGGCAGTGTGCACACTGCAGTGTTGTTGCCTTTAGCCTCCAGAGACAGACGCGGTGAGCACACAACAGGTCTCCGGATGCCATGCAGGAAGCATGTGGTTTCCCAGGGTGTCTATTAACAACACTGTCCTGTGTAAATGTGATTAGGGAAGGTTCAGCCGCTCTCCTAGTTAGACACTTCCCTTGGCCCATGTATGTCAACATAGGACGTGGATCTAATTTCTTCTAGTCCCTCTCTGTGTGTGAGGTGACAGAACAACTCTGTGTGATTCCAGGTGCCCTCTGTGGAATCTCAATGAGAGCATTGGGTATTTCACGTTTTCCTATGTCAGGATTAATCTCCTTTGGGATGGGAAAATTTCAAAATAAATGTCATTTTGGACCGGGGCAGGGGTACATGCTTTGACTCGGTGAGGCCCTGGCTTCGATTCCCATCCTTGATTCCCCTCTCGGCAAATGTCAGAGGTGAGTTGGACTCTGATGTCAGACCTGACGGTCAAACACAGGAATACACAAGCAGCTGTAATACCACAGCTACCTTTCTCATGGCCGGAGAAGTCTTGCTCATTTTCCTAATAGTCAAAGGCATAATAAGCTGAAGTAAGGTGACCCGGACTAAAATAAGGTCTAGAACTCAAAAAAAAAAAGATAAAAGCAAAAAGAGCTTCTTCCTGTTGCAGCTGAATTAGTAACTGGAAACATGAGGGAGAATCAGAATGGAAGAATCTTCATATTTTATTCTAATTCTGATATTTTAACACCTCCCACTGTTTTTCCAATCAGGTGTTCTCAACTGAGGCCAAGAGGAGTTCCGATCCCTAAGTCCCATCTGACAGTCTTTCATGTTCTGGAACACAGGGACCCTTTTTCGGAAGAGCAGGCTCAGATCTACGAGGCCCGGATGAAGCTTCAAGTGCGCCTAACTAAGATGCTAATGTTCTGCTTCCTTTTCCTGTCACGGGGACCCTGTGCCTGTGTGTATGATGCACCATCCCTCGGGGCCTTCTTTAGGGTGGTTAGGGAACACGCCTCACATGCACCCAACCCCAGTGCCACCTGCAGCAACACATAGCCCCTGAGCATGGCCGGGTGTAGCCTGGAGACCTCTGAGCACCAAAGAGGTGGTTCTGGTGTGCCCCAGGACCGCAGCACCCAGGAAGTTCCGTACAACCTCCAGCCCGAGATTGAAGCTCTGATCACTAGGCCAACATGACCGATAAAGGGGCCCCTGGCCTGCCGAGCACCACTTGGAACCCCCCACCCATCCCCCATCCCCAGTAAAGAAAGTCCCAGTGTGGTGTCGGTGGTTAAAGCCTACAGATGCCTCCCCTGCCAGAGTTCTTGGTGTGCCTGGAAGATCAGAGCACGTGGAGGCCAAGGAGGAGGCCGCAGGGCTCGCTGCCTACTGCTTGGGCACAGGCTGCCGTTCCTGGGAGGAGCAGAGCAGGCCGGCTCGCTTTGCTCCCCGGCCCCGCGGGGCCTCACTCAAGCCTGGGGCTCCCACTGCTCAGAGTGGAGCCAACAGATCAGCCACTGTGTCGGAGGGTTTGATGAGGGGGGCTGGTTCAGGCCCCAGCATCTCAGCCTCCCTCAGAGCACCTCAAATCTCCCGTGCCCAGGAGCAGCTCCACCACGTGGCAGAGGTGGGCACGTTCCTGCCACAGCGCAGGCAAATGGCTTCTCAGAAGCAAAGGTCCGTCATTGGAAGCTCACACTTGGGGCTCAGAGGAAAAAGAGGCAGGGCAGCATGTCCTCCAGTGGCACCCCCGTGATATTCCAGGGGACCGCAGGATGAGACCACGGAGGCAGCCAGCAGGATGGCAGGGGGGAGATGGCAGGAGGGAAACAAGGTTGGTTGTTAGGGCCGTGGTTGGACCACGGGTGAGAATCAGGATCCCCACATGCAGGGAAGTGGGGAGTGATGGGGCGGCCAGGAGGAAGTGAGGTGAGGAGGGGTCTTCATGTCGGTGCTCTCACATGGTGGGTGAGGGGGTAATAGGGGGAGGGGAGCACATTGCTAGAAGTTGGGCACAGAGGGCACAGCCGTGGCCATGGGTAAAGGGGTCCCCAGGAGAGGCTGGGCCCGGATGTACCTGCCACACGGCCCTGGTGTCTGCTCTGGCACAGATGCGGAGTCAGTGTGTGCAGGTGAGAGCACGGGGCCAGGGAGCAGGTGCCGGGGTTCAGAGAGGATGGGGATAAAGTCTGAGAAGGTGACTCAGATGGGCCCGTCCAGAAGCCAGTGTGGTCAGTGGTGAAAGTTCACTGAAGCCAGCCAATGCCCAATGCCAATGCCCAATACCAGGAGGTAACTATGCTCTGGAAAGAACCATCTCAAGTCTCCCAGGGTATTGAAGCCAAGTAGAGGTCACTTGGTTCCATTTAAATCAAACAGAGCCAAAAGACAGTACAGTGGTGAGGGCTCCTGCCTCACCCTACGGGCGCCTGACCTGGGTACCGTTCACGGTGCCCCCTGGGTCTCTCAGCCCCATGGAGTGTGGTGCTGCGGGAACCCAGCACTGCTCGGGGGTGAGGGGGTCTAGGGAATTCTGAGCTGGAGCAGCATGGCCCCCTCAGACCCTTGCATTGAGCCTTGGGGAGCTGCGCTGAGCCCACCCCACCCACCCCCAACCCCAGTGACAGCCATTCTGAGCTTGATGTTTGTACTTTAACTTCCCAGGAAGCCTGTCGGTCCTGCAGCAGGTCTGACCCTTCCGGGCAGCTTATCCTACTGAATTGAAGTATGGGTTGTTCTTTAGTCTAACGTGGCTGGAATGGAAGTCTAAAGTGGGGGAACATTTGGAGCCCCAGGGGTGGCGATGATCTCCAGGAAGCTTTTCTTTTCAGGTGACTGAGCCCGTTCTGAACTGTCTACTGTACATAGAATTAACCAGGCAGAGATGAGCTTCAGAGGAGTTGGGCACCCCTATAGGCCCTGGGAATTTCCATCAGCCCTGCTGACTTGGGCTGTGATATAGTCACTAAAGTAGTTTCCCCACAGAGGAGACAATCAGGCAACGTCTAGAAAGAAATTCAGCCTCTGCAATGTCACTGGCATAAGTGTTCGTGTTCTTATCTATTGAAATACACAGCTATGACAAGGCAGCTTGTGCACGGGCTAGACTAGCTTGGCAACACCTGTCCACAAGCAGCACCTTGGGATGTGTGTTTCTATTTCCTAGTCCACTCCAGTAACTAGTATGTTGATGGAGTTTTTGGACTGAGGAAAGGACAAAAACACCTTAAGAGGTATTTTACCCCTGGGCAGTCAGGAAGGGCTTTGGAGTGCCCCCTAGGAATGCCTTCCTTTGAATCTGGCGCCCTCTGGAAGGGCTTTCTTATGTTGATTTTGCTATCAGACTGTGTGTAGCCTAGAAGGCAAGGTGGAGAGAGACTAGTAGGGGAAGAGACTAGTGAAGAGGGCATAGAATCCAGAGAGATGGGATGGAGGAGTGAGGAGCTAGGAAGGAAGAGTGCTAAGGGAGAAAGAGGGGATAGGAGAAATGGGGAGCTCAGAGAGACTGGAACAGGCGCGTGGAGAGAATGGAATAAATGGCAACTGATCAATCAACCGGCTTGGACCTCAAATCCTCCTCCGTCTGCCCCATGGCCCAGGCCCGGGACCACCCCCCCCCCCAACACCTGGAGGCAGCCTACACTCCCCCGTCCTCCCCTGCGGATGTTTTTTACAAACAGGTGTATATAGAAAGGTCATGAGAAGGAATTTTTTTTTTTAAATCCATGATTTCAAGGAGGGAAGCACTTTCTGTTGCAGAAATTCCCACCCAAAGCTAGTGAAAAACCAAGTAGCATTCATTGGGAAGTTGGAAAACACTGTTTTCTTATACTAGCCGGCTCAGTTGAGCTCATGATCCAGAACTGGGCTCAGAACAAAGGCCAGAACTCTGTTTTATAGAACATCTGATACAGTTTCAGGTAGTTGGACGAGTACAGAAGCAGACATTCCAAGCTATGTTGTTTTGCAAAGCAGGGTAGGTACGGACCCCCTCAAGTTCATGAGCACATTTGGAGAATGTTTTCAGGCTAACCAAGGTTATGAGAATCTCACCACCTCAAGGACATCCCAAATGTGCCCCATGGTTGTCATGTCGCCCAGACTCAGACATTCCCTCGGCAGCTCCTGCTCTCTGGGAGTGAGCCTGTTTAAAATGTGGGTAGGGGTCTACTTTTCTCATCAGTGTAGGCTTAGATAACTGGGAAATGTTGCAGTTAGAGAAGGTCTGGATGTAAAGGAAGAGGTCAAGTTCAAGAGGAGCATGAAAATAAACTAAGCTCCATATCAGGGAGAGAGTGGGATGGGTTTAATTTGGAGAAAATAAGACATTGGAAGAGACATAATTGGTGTCTTCAAATGGTCCATGAGCTGTTTCAACTCCCCCCCCCCCCCCCCCCCCCGTGACATCAAAGGGTTGAATAAAAGGGCCAGAAGAGGGTTTGGGATAAAGGACTAAAGATTTAAGATAAAGATTTGGGAAACTGCCATTCTGATTTGTTGGTCTCTGGAAAGACTCCTATTTAGAGTAAAAAAGCAATTTATTTGGGCACCGAGAAAGAATACTTAAGGACAACTTCAGTAAAATGGCATGAATTTGAATTAGGTGGTGTAGAGGGCCAATTAGATCCTGTGAAAGATCCTTTGCTTATCTTTAAGGAGCAGAATTTCATTTCTTTCAAATATGCACAGTAACTTGAACCAATTACTCTTTCAGAGTAAATTAATGAGCTGCTTTAATGAACAGATAATATGAACATATAATTATCAGCAACATGAATATATAATTAGTGTTTCTAAGTCTTTTTAAACACATTTATGAGATGTAAAGACTTTAAAAAAAACACAACTGCTCAGTGTATTTACCCTTCAGTTTGCCTAGGAAACGCTTTCCCTGTGCCAAGTTCAATTCTGCCTGTTTCCACAGAGAGATTGAATATGGACTTGGCAGCAGTGGCTACCAGATTCATGAGGTTTTGCTCAGACAATAAAGGTATAAATGGTGGAACTGTTGGGCTCATCCTCTCAGTGAAAGATTGGCCTGCACCCTGGTCCCCAAACTGCTAGATGCGCCTCACGCACCAACCATAACCTGCATATGCTCTACATATATCAACACGGTCCAATTATAGATGACAAAACATTTGTCAAGGCAGTGAGTCTGGAGCCCAGATGGTGACTGGGCATTTGATGAACGCTCTGAATATGTGGCATTATTCATCCCTGACACTCCAAAATTAAACAGAAGGCAGCCTCTTCTCCCAAGACAAGAGTAGAAAATGTCCACATTGTCCCAAGGTTCGAGCCGAATTGTCATTTTCCAGTAGAAGTTGCAGCATTGCATTGTAGTCGTTGTTGTTGTTGCCGGTGGTGGTGGTGGTGGTGGTGGTGGTGGTGGTGGTGGTGGTGGTGGTGGTGGTCCACACCCCACAGTTCTCAGAGCCACATACCTGGCTTTGTGCTCCAGGATCACTCCTGGCAGCATCTGGGGAACCACATGCGGTGCTGGGGATTAAACATGAGAATGAACGGGGTTGGGGATGTGCAAGGCAAGTGCCCACTGTACAGTCTCTCCAGGCTTTGCAGTGTTTTATTTTGACAAGGTGTATATTCTGGACCAGAAATGCTGACGGTTTGAGCCTTGGTTTCTCCTCTGTGGCTCTTCTCACTGAGCATGACCTGAGCACAGGTTTACTCAAGCCCAAAAAAGGATGCCTTGAGCCCAGATGCTTTGCTCATATAAACACCAGCTCCACTAATCCTGGTCTGGGGAAGGTCAGGGACGACTCATTTTTCTCCAGAGCAAGCTAATAATACTGTTGTCATGTTTATGGAGAAATCATAATTAAAAATGAGTAGTTTGAGCCAGAGATATAATATAGCAGTCAAGATGCTTGCTTTGCATCCTACCAACCTCGATTTTATCTCTAGCAACACTCTGGTTCCTTAAGTACTTCCAGGGGCCATTTCTGGTACAGAGTCAGGGATAACCCCAAAATACCACAGGTCCCACCCCCTCATCCCTGAAGTGAATTACTTGATTCATTCAAGTGCATGAATCTTACAAGTAGAGCTCAAAGAAGTGCCATAGGTAAGTGACATCCAGCCCAAACCATCTGAAGGCAGCAAGGACAGTGACTATTGAACTGGGCAGGGTGGGGTGAGGAAGAAACAGCTCTCACAGGCTCTGTCCATGACTCAGATACATCTGGGGCAGACAGTCAAATGTAAGAGTAGCATCTCTCCCTTCACGTTCAAATGTCCTGTGTCCTCACAGTCAAAGGATTATCCATGGGTTTTGTTTTGTGATCTAATCTGGGAGGGCTCATCATCTTCATCTCAGAAGTCACATTTGGTGTCTTTCTGGATGAATCCAAAAGGAACATGAAACAATAGTCATTTCGTTTTCTACCTCCTGCATTAGCCTTTGTAGTTTTTTTTTTCCGTTCTCCCCCAAATTACAATAGATATTCTTGAAACAGATGCTATTCGTATTTTGAACACTTTTCTCATGCTAATGCCTTGGTGACTGCTTTTATTTACACCCCCACTCCCAGCCTTATTATCGTCATCTTGGGTAAGCATCCTACCTACTATGACCATCTGTAGAGGCTCTTCGTAGATTTAAGCTTCACCGGCATCTAACCACCTTCTTTTTCTTACACAGTTACAAGGTTGTTCATGACTGGGTTTCAGTCACACAATGTTTCAATACCCAACCCTTCAGGAGTGTGCATTTTCCCCCACCAGTGACCCCAATTTCCCTCCCACCACCCCTAGCCTGCCTCTATGGCAAACACTCTTCTTCCCCCACCCCACTCCTACTAGACACAGTGGTTTGCAACACAGGTACTGGAAGGTTGCTGTGTCTATCTCTTTACCTCCTTTCAGCACTTGGTTCTTGTCCAGAGTGATCCTTTCCAACTATCACTGTCATGGTGGGCCCTTCTCTGTCCTAAATGCCCTCCTCCCACCCCAAACTTGCTTCTATGGACCAGTCCTCCTGACCCTTGTTTCTACTCTCTAAGGATAGTAGTCTCATTCTATGTCTGTTTGTTTTTCAAATGTCCCGATGAATGAGTGCTATCATTCTATATCTGTCCCTCTCCCTCGGACTCATTTCACTTAGCAAGATACTCTCCATGTCCATCCATGTATAAGCACATTTCATGACTTAATTTTTCCGGTGGTTTTGTAGCATTTAATTGTGTCCAGGTACGATAGTTTCTTAATCCACTCATCTGTTCTTGGGATGTTTCCAGATTCTGGCTATTGTGACTAGTACTGCAATGGACACAGAAGTACAGGTGGCATTTCTGCTGTGTATTTTGGGGCCTTTTAGGGTATATTCCCAGGAATAGTATTGGTGGGTCATATGGAAGCTCAGTTTCTAGTTTATTCAAGCCATTTTCAAAAAAGGCTGTACCAGTTGGCATTCCCACCATCAATGAATGAGGGTCCCTCCCCCCACATTCATGCCAGCACTTGTTGTTCTTGTTCCTTTTGATGTGTGCCAGTCTCTGTGGCTTCAGATGATATTTCATTGTTGTTTTGATTTGCATCTCCCTGATGCTTAGTTATATAATGCACTTTCATGTGTTTTTTGGTCCTTTATATTTCTTCTTTCATTTCTTCTCCCCATTTTTTTGATTAGCCTAACATTCTTTCTGTTGTCATTTCTCCTCAAATCTGTGACCTCAGCTTTCCTCCTGCATTGGTCATAACAAATGGGAAGGAAATTCACTTAGTATTAGTTGGAAATTTATTTCTGCTAAAGAGGTGGCATATTCTGGTGTGCACATTTTACTTCTATTGAAAAGTCATGATTTTCTTTTCCCTTTGGAAGGAGTTGGATATATTTTTGGGTTGCTATTTTAAAAATTTTCTCTGTTTCCATGAAGTTTGTTAGTATATGTAGCTGTGTACATATGTATATGTCTGTTTTCATTCAGTTGTGGGGGTATCGCTGTCATATCATATTTCATCAATTTTGGAGATGGTCAACTTTATATATTTAAAGGTTACATCTTACCAAGTCTCACTTTCAACTTCTACTGAGAATTTTATGTCAAATTACTCTGAATATCTTAAAGCAACCCATATTTTCCACGTTTTTCTTTTACTGCTTTCTTCTGACCAATTTCCTCATTTGTCCTCTTTCTTTTGATCTCTGTACTCATCATCCATTAAACCTGTATGCCACATGTTGGCTTTGCTGCCATCTGTTCAGCCCTAGTCTCTTACACGCTTACTAATCACTGACGTCTCATATAGTAGAGTAACTGCACAGATAGTTCAAGGTAGTGAGTGCTTGAAAATTCCTACAGAGAGGCCGATCGATTGCTTGCAAGCAAGTCTAAGCTTTGAAGGGGCTGCATAGGCCTGTATCATGCTCTTTGAGATCTTCCACCAAAGTCTAGATACATGTGAGACTCTCTCAACTAAGCAGATAACCCATGGGGTGGGGGGTGGGGGACAAGATAGAAGAGAGGAGAAGCCCGCCCGTGACACACGAGGATCACATTTTACCTTCTTCCCTGGCCTCTTCTCTTGTTTGTTCTCTCCTTTTGGAACTCCGGGGTGCCTTGAAGACCAGATAGATGATTATATGAGGAATGGAAAAACAGGTGGGTGGTTGGATAGATGGATAATGAACAGAGTAGATATATAGGTGATAGATGGTTAAATTATATTTTGACAAATACACATAGCTCAAAATATATTATAGGTATATATACATATATTATAGGCTATATGTACATAATATAGCCTATAGGTATATAACATAGGTCATCGATAGGTCGGTTATAGGAATAAATGTGAAAATAGGTGTGCAGGGCCCACATACCATGATGCTCAGTGGCCGTATGCAGCCCAAGATTGAACTCAGGCCATGCACACACAAGGTATGTGCTCTTGTCACTTGAATCCAGATCCTCAACTTCTTAAGGAGTAAGACATATAAAAGAACCCATATTATTTTAATAAAAAAAACCTAAAAGCCCCTGAAATTGCTGACACTTTACAAGTGCCTATAAATTTTAAGTCCCTGCCTTAGACTAAGTTCATTTCAGTTTTATTGCCATGATTAATGACTTCAGGAAGAACTTAAAAGACAGCTAATGAAATGAGAGAGACCTTGGAAGGGATGCAGCAGGTCAGTTCCAAATTAATAGATGGATTCAGTGTCATTCTGATAAGAATTGTAATGGAAATAGATAAGCCAAGCATAATCTAGGATCCTCTCAGAGAGCCCGGCAAGCTACCGAGAGTATCATGCCTGCACGGCAGAGCCTGGCAAGCTCCCCATGGCGTATTCGATATGCCAGAAAGGGTAACAACAAGTCTCACAATGGAGCTGTTACTGGTGTCCGCTCGAGCAAATCGATGAGCAACGGGAGGACAGTGCTACCACTACCAATCTAGGATGGGCATTAGTAACAAGGAGGGTCTGGAAAGTCAAAGTCATGCTGGAATTTAGCTACGCCTTGGTCGAGAGCAGTCTCCAAGCAACATCACTCAATAGCTTTGAGGTCACGGTGAGCACCAGTGAGTGATGCAGTGGAACATAATTCGGAGTGCAGAGAGAGCTGTGTGTAAGTGGGGAAAGTTAGTGTACAATGATGGCTCCCTTGCTTCATCCTCTCCTATATAGAAATCACCTCGAGTGGGGTGAGCTGAATTTCCTTCCTATATAAGAGAGGATTGGGAGGAAGTCAGCCCATACCTCAGAGCTTGCACAGAAGAACACAATTAGGAAACACAGCAATTAAGAGAAGATCTATAATGTAAATTTGAAAAACTATGGCGATGAGGTGGGAAGAACTTGGTAAGGAAAACAATCACCCAGGAATTATACAGCTTAAGATTGCCAGCAAGGGCATAAATATTGTTAGGAAACAAAGGCAAGAAACATAAAGAGTTCTAGCAAGTAAGGAAAACAAAGCAGACCAAGAGAGAGGGAAAGAACAGTAGCAACTTTCAGAGGGAACAGCTACATTTGGAAAGTTGTGGGAGCAATTAGATCACAGGAACAGTGACTTAGCTGAGATTTGGGGAGGGGTGGGAAGAGAGGGAGTATGAAGGAGGGCCAGGGAAGTTTTTGTGGTACACAGTTCCAAATGCTCACCCTTAAATCAGGATTAGTTTTCAGTAAATCAAATACTTCACTTTAGTAATGGGCACCTCAAAAGGTGGCCAGTGGGGGTAGGGCCAAAGATCATGTTCTAGAAGTTGCTATTGGGATGCTAGTCTCACATTGTCATGCGTGCTGTATCTTTAGATCCCAGGAAACATCTAGGCCTTCCTGTGCCTTGCTGTTCTCAGAAGCAAAGTAGGGAGGAGGCAGGAATATAGAGTACCATATTTTTGGACAGGAGAGTGGAGGTTGCTTAGCACTGTGCAAGGCATACAGCAACTGCGTAATATCTTTTGGTACACATAGAATCAAGGATCAGAACACATTTGCATGAAGGAACCTGATGAGGGGTAGGTAATTTTGAATAAATCACACAAACTTTCTAGACTTCATTTGTGCATTTTGGGGGAATATATTTTTTTTTAACCCAGCAGCTCTAATTCTTGCCATCTAACTCCTGAACACAAACATTAACTCAAAAAGATATATGCACACTTATGCTTATTGTAGCACTTAGTACAAGAGCCAGGATATGGAAACAGCTCAGATGTCCAATGACATATGAATGAATAAACAAGTTGCGGTTTGTATACACAGTGGAATACTATGCAGCTATAAGAAAGGCTGAAATCTTGCAGTTCACTGCAAGCTAGAGGAGCTGGAGGACATTGTGTTAAAAGTAAATAAACTAGAAGAAGGTCAAATACTAGATGATCTTTCACTTGTGATATAGAGAGACAAAGAAAGGGAATAAACAATATTGGATGATAACACACCCTTGAACCATGATTACCAGGGTAGGGAGGAGGCTTTTCAGGGGAGAAAGAAGTAGATTTGAAATCACACATGGATGCTGATGGAGATATTGGGCACTTGGATGGTGATGGAAATACAGTAGCTTGGTCCATCAAAATTTTTAATATTAATACTATTGTAATAACCTTACCTAAACTTTGCCATAAAAATTCAAAAGAGATGAGGTAAAAAAAAAAACACCTTTAAAGTCATTTACGTAGTAGGGTGGGCTAGAGTGATAGCACAGCAGGTAGGGCATTTGCCTTGCATGTGGCTGACCCAGGTTAAATTCCTCTGTCTCTCTCTGAGAGCCCAGCAAGCTACCAAGAGTATCTGGCCCACACGGCAGAGCCTGGCAAGCTACCTGTGGCATATCCGATATGCCAAAAATAGTAACAAGTGTCACAATGGAGATGTTACTGGTGCTTCCTCGAGCAAACAGATGAGCAACAGAATGACAGTGATACATAGTAGGGTTGGCACGCTCAAGATAGAAGATCCTACTTAAGAAGCCCTTGGAATGTATTTGGCTACAAGAAAGACCATCAAAGTGGTTGTTAAAAGGAAAACACTGTGCCCACATCGGTAGTGCTTCAGACTGCTCTTGTACGTGGAAAGGACTCTTAGGAAGTATGCGGAAAGGGCTCTTAGAATATTAAAGATCTTAGGAAGCGTGGTCACTTCCTAAGTGGTGAGAGAGTATAGAAAAGGAGATGTTTGTTTTTGTTTGTTTGAAGTTTATGGAGGTCCAAGTGATTTATTATCTGATGCCAACTGTAACTCTGAAGAACCCAAGTGGATGCTAAAGGGGTATTAAAGAAGTTAGGGCTCTTGACTCACACATGGTGGGCCTCTGTTTGAAACCTCGTACCGCAGAGAGTCCCTGAGCATAACCAGGAGTGATCCCTGGTTATGGAATCACAAGGAAGGAAGGAAGAAAGGAAGGAAGGAAGGAAGGAAGGAAGGAAGGAAGGAAGGAAGGAAGGAAGGAAGGAAGGAAGGAAGGAAGGAAGGAAGGAAGGAAGGAAGGAAGGAAATAAATCAGGCATCAGGGAGTAAAGATAGGCAATTTCTTTTACATTAAGTCGGGATGGCCATTCTTTGAAAAAAGGGTGTGTGGCTATCATCTGGAAGTCAGATGCACCTAGGCTGATGCACAGTCCTTGCCCATATTGGAATACGCGCTCTGAAGGTGGTGCCCCGGAATATTTGGCCTGGCAGCAGCTACTTCCTTCTAGAATCGAATAGAAGGCAATTTTGTTGACCCCTGGCAAGGATCTGAAAGCAGAAATGGTTGCCTTCAGTCCCTTCCCGAGAATATGAGTCTAAGTGTTGCTTTCCGAAAGACTTTATCCTGAGAGAGACAGCGACACGACAGAGGATTCATTTTTAGAGATTCTTTGATTTTCTATGGGAGAGAGTGCGGACAGTTTCCTGTTGGCCCAGGATGCTGCAGCTGACAGGGACAGACCCAGCTGGACCACAGGAGAGGGCCGTCAGCTGAGGGCCCCGCGTGGAGCTGTGCCGGGATTATTTTAGTCAGCCCCCTTGGCAGATCCGTGTCACGGAATGCTGGAGTCCTTAATGAAGGTAATTAAATGTAATTTGAAGACAAGTCTCTCCTCTCTGGTGGGGGCACAGCTCCTGCTAACAATTTAGGTGATCAACATAATGTGAAGACTAAATTGGCCCTCAGCACAGGAAGTGGGGGTTGGGATATTACTCAAATGTCAGGTGTCAATAAAAGTCTAAATTGGACAGTGTGATGTTGTGAGTCAGACTGGGGACTTTGTACCAGGAAGGAAGTAGACAGTTTTCAGGAATGGGGACCTGACCTGAGAAAGATCACGTGTCACAGAGGTTAAATGAAGACCTCACTCGAGAGCTTGATGGCGTAGGAGCCGGAGCTCTGGCCCAGTCTAGATAGTTTATTTTCAGAACAAATTGAAGGCTTGGGTGACCTCGAAAACGGCCACAAAGGGGGTCTTCCTGCCTGAATCATTGTCCACCATGCTGTGGTCCAAGCATCTCCTGAAAAGCAGACCGGGAGCAAGGCCAGAGTGAGGCAGGAAGACCGGAAGTTGTTTCTCCGTAGCTGGCCAAGCGCCCGAGGCTCGGGAGCTGTGGGGCTGGATGCCCTGTGTGGAAAGGCTGATCCAGGGAGATTTAAAGAAATCCTTTTTGTCAGAAAGTTCTTTCCTGGGTAAAGGTCGGGAGTTCTGGATTAGTTTTTATTTTTATTTATTTAGTTTTTAAATGTTATTGAATCACTGTGAGATAGTTACAAGCTTTCAGGTTTGGGTTACAATCACACAATGATCAAACACCCATCCCTCCACCAGGGCACATTCCCCACCACCAATATCCCAGGTATACCCCCCTTTCCCACCCTCCCCCTGCCTCCATGGCAGACAATATTCCCCATACTCTCTCTCTAATTCTGGGCATTATGGCTTGCAACACAGACACTGAGAGGTCATCATGTTTGGTCCGTTATCTACTTTCGGCACACATCTCCCATCCCGACTGATTCCTCCAGCCATCATTTTCTAAGTGATCCCTTCTCTAGTCCATCTGCCTTCTCCCCTCCGCTCATGAAGCAGGCTTCCAGCTGTGGGGCAATCCCCCTGGCCCTTGTCTCTACTGTCCTTGAGTGTCAGCCTCATGTGATGTTGGGTGGAGCCCTCCCCTCCTTTGGCCTCACATTCTAAACTCTGCTTCCTCTGTGTCTGGAGCGTCTGACCCTGGGTCATGATGAGTGAGAGAGTTCTTGGCCAGAGGTTTCAGGGAGGCGGATACCTGCCTGCATTTCTAGGTGGCAGCCAATGGAAAGAACCAGAAAGACCCAAGCTCCGACTCTTAGCCTTGGTCCAGCCAGTTTTCCTTACCTGCCTCCAGTTCTGGTGCCTCTGCAGAAAGATAAGAAATGGACAAGGAGAGGCGCCCTTTGCTCGTTTATAGTATGGCAAAGCTGAAAGTAAAACAATCTCTATGAAAACGTTGCCTCAAAGGTTTGCCAGATTCAGCAGATAAAAATTCATGATCCTCATCAGATTTGCATACTAGGTCAACCACGCATCATCTTTGCATAAAAGATGAATGAGAGGTCAGACAAAGAATGTATTCCTGTTTGTTGGGAATTCAGGCATAACTAGCTGACTCTGTTTAATCTGTGGCTACATTTGTCAAAATGCATCTTTTGAGGAAAGAAGATTGTGTTTGGGGACTTTATTTTATTATTTTTCAAGAGTCACCCAAGCACTGTCTCAGGGGCACAGAGGTGACTCAGCAATGTTGACCAACCAGATACTGCACAGCTATTAGGACAGTCTGGTGCTGGGGGCCATCGGGATCACAGGAGGGGGTACTTGGGTGCCCTGCGATGCCAGGATTGAACTCAGGCACCTGAACACGCATGTGAAGCCTGAACCACTGACCATGAAACTCTCAAACATCGAGATTTCATATTGGTTCAGTATTACGTGACCATCTCACTGCCTCCCTGACCTACAAAGGCGTGAACCAGTTGATTTTCAGAAAGCGCTAACTGCAGGCTGCGGGCACAGTGGCCGGACTATGGGGCCCATAATCCAAGCATCTGGGCTGTACCCGTAAGTATGTAGCTCACGACGATCCGTGTGCACTCGCCTTCGGAAACATCTTTTATATTCCAGTGGAGGAATGGAGCGTGATACTTTTCATTTTTTATATCCGGTTATAGAGTGCAAAAATTGCTTTAAAACGACCTAAATTGTAAACTACCATTTAGCAGCTCCTGTTTGTGAGCCACAGATCCCATCCCCTTGCCTGTTATGTTCCAGGAGCCTTGTCCAGAATTTCAATCGCTTCCCTGCGCATTCTTTGTTGTGGTAGAGCAGACCTTGGTGGTGAGATTCCCCCAAGATGAATATTCTCTCCACGGGGGAGGGGAGAGGAGGGGGGGATGAGAGACTCCTGGGAGAGGAGGAAGGGAATCATTCATTTCCACATTGTCAAATGGTTTTAGGCCAGCACTGAGGTTTATCTTCTCCTTTGGTAGCATAGGAAAATGATGCATTTCCCTCTCCCATGGTGAATTCATATCTATTTTTATGAACTGCACTATCTCCCTAATTGCACGTAAATAGGAGGCAGCTGGGAATGATTGGAACTTGGCAGGCATGAGTGAAATGACAGACTCCTTATAATGACATTCGTTCAAAATGAGGAGCTCCCGTTCCATCCCAAAGTGACCAAATCTCTATATAGCCATAACCATGTAATGTGTGGTGTGGTAAGACCCTCTGGGGGAGGAGGATTCCCAAATGAGTCCATCCTGGTAGTGGGAATGCTGATGGCGCCCAGGGTTTCCATGGCAACCGCTGGCTCTAATTGTGATACATTGGTAGCAACAAGAATTGGATGGATCAAGTCATTTAGTTAATTAAACACAAACTTGGACTCTGCCAAAAGAATTTCAGCTGGAATTAGCATGCTCCAAATGCACCTGTAAAATGAGCACACACCCGCACCCCCCACACACACATATGAAAGGGGCTGAATGCTTGTTGTAATTCTCACTGTGGCAGTCTTACCCATGAATTGTTCCAGGACTCGCTTATCATTTAGTTTCAAATTGCATTCGCAAATGCAATACAAGAGCACTGATCAATGAAACATGGTTTATTGTTGCTGTTCAGATGAGGGAAATAAGTGGATTTCAAGGGAAGGAAAGAGGAACGGGGAAGCTTACAGCCATTGCAGAGAATGATGAAACCACAGTGTTGTTTACATTTATACACTGAGCTCATGCAAATAGGAGTTTGTGTTGGAAAAGACGGACCCAGAAGCATGGCTGGGCAGCCCAGGGAACACCGGACACTAGTGGAAACCCTGTGGCTCTGTATCATGTGAAGCAGGGACATGATGGATTAGAAGACAAGAACAGTTCTAGGAAATGCTGAGACAGTCCTCAAACCAGAGCCAAGGTTTGTCTCTGTCTCTTTCCACGGCCTCCCACTAGCCCTGAGTCCCAGAGGGAGGAAACCTTTTCATTGCTCACACGAGCCGATGGAGGCTTTGAGAGGTGAAGTGATGTAGCCCAGATCACTGGGCCAGGTCATTCTTACTCTTCATGCTGGAGATCAGGCTTCGTGAGTGGCTTGGAACTGGACGGGGCCGTCTCACCTGCACCTGTCCCTGCATGTTGCATCAGAGACGCCATGCGGCCCCCTGCTGTTCCATTCAACGGGCTGCAGAGACTTTCCTTGTGTGTCTCCCCAACAGGATATGACAGCAGTGAGCAGTGCTGGGAAGAGAGGGGAGTGAGTTGGGACAGGGCCCAGATTCCAACCCCACCGGTGGGACTGGTCCGCTTCAAAGCCAGGATGGACTGAATGTGAAAGAATACTTGGTCAAGTTCAGTAGGCGAGGCAGAGCCCTCAGGCAGGGGAAGCTCACAGGACAGGCTGGTAAGGGAGTGTGTGCACTGTCCTGACCATGATGAGGTGCCATGGACACACACACACACACACACACACAGCCCACTACTCTCAAACATATCCACCCACAGACAATAAAACAACCAAACAGATACGCACATGGACACAGACACTCTCGACACACACAGACACACTCATACACCCTTATCGGCGCCCACATACCACACACACTGGACAACAGGGCACACGATTGGCCCAGATTGTCCAGCCAGTAGAAGGGGCTTCCCGGGCTAGGCCCCCTTCCCCACACGCAGCTGGGATGTTTGCCACAGAGCAGCAAAACCTCCTGACTTGAGGCCTTTGGAAACTAGAAGTCAGAATGCCTCTGACGAGGTTGCTTTGGGTCACTCAGGCATGGAGCAAGTGAAGCAAATAGCCTTGGAGGAGGAGTTTCCAGCATATGCTGGAGAAGAGGAAGAGCAGGAGAAGCCCCGTGTGGCTTGGGGAAAGGTCTGTTGTAGAAGAAGTCTCCTGAGCAGTAGGGGGCTTGGGGCACTGGACCACCGGAATTTGAATGAGACTCCATAGAGGAAACCATGAGTTTCCCTGCCCCCCACAACTGCAAAGTTACACCTCACGCTGGCTTGTCTTTGGAAAGGCTCGGTAATTACCACTGGCTATGAGCACTGCTGTAACTGATATTACAGGGATTTCTAATGGCACTTTCTATCAAAACCCATGACATAATGCTTCTGAAACACTACATTTCGGTGTGTAGAAAGCACTAGAACAGCCCATGGATGTCACTGCTTTAGTTATTAGCATAATTATGTTTCATCCTGATAAAATCGACTATGTCCAAGTTGTTAGAGTAAGTGAATATATGGGAATTGTGGAACCCAGGGTCTGCCAGGTGTGCAGAAAAAATGATGTTCTTAGAAATTTCACCCTCCATGAAATCAGGGATCCCTTATTCCAGTTGGTCATTTCAAGTGAGAACTTCACCTGTCTGACCACCTTGGGAGGATGAGAGAAGGAGAGAAAAGCAATGGGCACACTGCACATTCTGGGAACAGAGTTTCAGGACAGAGAGCTCCCTGGAACCCTCCAGAAGCGGTGATGAGGGTCAGCCTCCAAAATGATGAGTCAAGTTCAAAGAGGGACTTCTCAAAGAAATTTAATAGATATTCTTATAGAGAAAAGCAAACTCGAGAAGAAATGACAGTTCAGGGACTACAGAGCAAGAAACAGTGATCAAATTCTTGAAAAAAGTATGGTAGCCAGTATCTATAGATTTAGAAAATATAGAGAGGTTCATACATATTTAATCCCAGGATTTTATAGCTGAACAAGGCCTTATCCATTATGTGCTTCTTTCATAGTTGGGAAACAGAGGCTCAGAGATGTTTGCTGTGTCCCTGGAGTAGGAAGGATTCCTAAGACAGGAAGTGTCTCATGGGCAGGAAATTTCCCCTGAACAGGGAATGTCCTCTGAACAGGAAGTTCGCTTTGAGCAGGAAGTGTTCCGTGAGTTGCATGTATACCAGGGGCCGGAAGTACCCCCTGAACAGGGAGTATCCCACAAACAGGACGAATTCTTTGGGCAGAAAGCATCCCTGGGCAGGACCCTCTCTGTGAAGCTGCCTCTCTAGGTTTCTGTGCAATTGGAAACTAAGGTCGGCGTCATGGACAGTTCAGTCTTAGTTGCTCCAAGGAGATGCTCAGGCTGGGTGGGGCATCAGAAAGAAGGAATTTGCTGATGAAATTACAGAGCCAAGGATGATTGGAGATGTGGGTGAAAAGACAGTGCCAAGAGAGAAAAGAGTGCCAGCCAACTCCTAGTCCTTACACTGATGGACCAGGATCTTTCTAGAACACAGGAGTTATGTTGGTCTACTGCTGAGTTTCTAGGGAAAAGGGGAACAGGTTTGGGACAGTAGTGGGTGTAGAGGTAACTACAAGGGGGCTCATGTCTATGGACTGTATCCCTAGCCTGTGCCCCTTCAGTCTGAGCCCTAGGGTCTTGCTATGGCAGTTAACACACTAATCATGCACAGTAGACGCCAGCCGTCTGGTTGGTAAGAATATCAGCTCTGGGGGTTCCTGGGACACTACTGACTGGCCTCTGTGAGCCATGACACCATTCAGTGCACCTGGGTGACCGGCTTCTATAACTGCAGCTGCAGCCATGAGCACCCAATGGGCCACGGTAGCTCAGACAACATGGCGACTCAAACAACTGCATCAGCTCATAGTCCAGAGGCAGGAGCCCTGTCAAGGGGGTGTGAGGTCGGTTCCTGCAGAGGACTGGGAAGGAGAAGCTGCTCCCAAGTGGGACTTTGGAGCACTGTGTGGGTCAGCACAAATGTTCTTCATAGACGCATCACCCAGCTTTAAGGTTCTCACTCTGCAGTGTCTGGGCCCCAGGTTACACTCCATGAAGAGGCTGGCTTCACTAGTTTGGGGTCTCTCTCCTCCTCACTCTCTGGTTGTTTTTTTTTTGAGTCATTGTGATTTATAGAACTATTAATGATAGGACGACCCCATGCATGCCAAGTTCCAACCCCACACTCTCAACGAGCGCCTTTGATTCCTTCCACTATTGTCTCAGGATCCCCTTTCTAGCCCACCAGCCCTGCCCTTTCTCGTTAGCATATTAACTTTAGTTTGCATGTCAGATCACAGGTTCTATTGCCCCTGGGCTCTTGTTATTTTCCTGCCGTGCTTCTCTGTGTCCCGTAGGAGCGATTGCTCTGTATCTGTCCTCTCCTTCTGGCTGACTTTATGTAGCCTGATTCCCTTTCGTTCCATAGCAGCAAAATGCATGATTTCCATGGATCCGTCAAGCAGTATTCCACTTCTGACAGTTTCCTTCTCCAGTCACCTGTTCTTGGACATTTACGTTGTTTTCAGATTTGGACCGTTGTGAGCGGTTGCTGGAATGAACACAGGAGCACAAATGTCTCTTTGGATTAGCATTTGGGGGCTTTGGAGTAGTGCCCAGAAGTGGAATTACTGGGTCTATTGGAGCTACGTTTTTAGTTCTCTGAGAAGTGTCTATATTGTTTTTTCAAAAGTTTGAACCAGGTGATAGTCCTACCAGCAATGGACAAGGCGTCCCTTTTCCCCCACGTTCTTAGTAACGCTGGTCACTTTTGTTCTTTGTGATGTGTCCTAGATCACTGGTATAGATGACATCTCATTGTTTTTATTATCGTTACATTTTCCTGACAAGAAGTGATACGTGTTTCCTCCATATAACTCGTGGCCCTCTCGATGGCTAAGCTTGTTTTTTGCCCAATCATTTGGTTGAGTTTATTTTTCTTTCTAAGTTTTACCAGTACTTTATGTATCTTGCATATTAACCCTTTGTCAGTTGTGTCGTGGAAAAATATTCTTTCCCAGTCTGCGGGGTTTCTTTTTGTCCTGATCATCCTTTGTTTTGTGGTGCAGCAGCTTCTTAATTTGATACAGTTGTATTTGTTTATTTTTGCTTCTGTTTGTCTGTTCAGTAGCATTAGGTCATTGAAGATACCGCTAGATTCAATGTTGTGAAGAGTTCTGCCTGAGTTTCCTTGACATAATTTATGGATTCGGGTGTGCTACCGAGGTCTATACTCCACTTTTGTGCTGTGAGATAGGAGTTGGAATTCACTCTTTTACATGTGGCCTTACTCCACTTCCTCCTCTCGAGCTCTTAGTTGAAGATGCGCTGACCTGAGGATCTGACTCTTGTCTTCTGTTCTGTGCTGTGCTTTTACACTTTATTTAAACACCATGCTTTGCAGAGTTGTTCACTATCTGGTTGTTATGGGTTTTTGATGTTCCAACACCAATCCCACCACTTGAGTGACCTTCCCTCCACTATTGTCCCATTTTCCCAGACAACCTCCAGGCCTGCCACCTTACCAGGTGAACAGTAATTTATTCTCTAGTGTTACAACAAATTGACTAGATGAATTATCAAAAATACTTAAAGAAAATTTGTGAAAATTGTTATTTCTCACCACAGGGTTAAGTCTTTGTCTGAGCTTTTACTTAGCTCAGTAAAAGCTAAGTCTTTTACTAAGTTTTTCATCACTGTTCTATTATCTGAGAATCTGACCATATTTCAGTGCCACACTGTCTTGATCACTATAACTTTGTAGTATAATCTAAAGTTGGGGAGAGGGATGCCTCTCATCTTCATTTTGTCCTGGATTGCTTTGCTATTAGGGTCATTTATTACTTCATATAAAATTCAATAGCATTTCATATATATCTTTAAAAATTGACATGGGTATTTTTATAGGGACTGCATTGAACTATAATACTCTGGGTATGAAAATCATTTTGACAATATTAATGTTTCCAATCCATAAATATTTGACCTGTTTCCATTTTCATTTGTCTTTTTTTATTTCTTTTAGTAGTGCTTTATTATTTTCTTTACATAAGTCTCTTATCTCTTTTTTTAAACGGATTCCCAGATAACTTGGTTTATCGAGGCTCAATTGAGAATGGCTTTTGTCTTTTAAATTTCACTATCCTTTTTCATTATTTACATAAATAAATGCAATGGATTTTCTAGTATGTTGAGTATGTAGCGTGCCATATTAATGTACAAGTTTTATTTTTATTATAGGAGGTTTTTTTGGTAGTCTTTAGGTTTTTTTAATCACAGTATTATATTACCTAAAAGTAGTGGGAGTTCAATTTCTTCTTTCTAAACCCAGATTCTCTTAATTTCTCTTTCTTGCACTATACTGAATAATAGTGGTGAGAGTGGGCAACCTTGTGCCTGATATTAGAAGACTTTCAGCTTCTTACCACTGAGTAATATGTTAGCTATGGATTTATGGATGGGTGTTGAATCTTGTCAAATGCTTTCTCTGCATCTACTGATATGATTGTATGGCTTTTATTTTTCCTTTATTTTTCCTTATTTTTCCTTTTGAGATCCACTATTCTATTGAGATGGTGCATTATGTTGGTGTACTTGCATATATTATACCATTCTTGTATCCCTGGGATAAATCCTACTTAGCCATGGTGTATTAGCCTTTTTGATGTATAGACAACATTTTGTTAAAAAATGTATCTATATTTATCAGGTATATATGTCTACAGTTTTGGGGGTTTTTTAGTGATGTCTCTGCCTCTGGTATCAGGGTAATAATATCTACTTCATAAAAACTGCTTGGTATGAGTGAGCAGAGAGTAGTGGTGAGGGTTGAAAATTCTGAAAAGGATTGTAAGTAGATATCTTGTAAAGGCTTGGAAGAACCAGCTACTTAACCCATTTGGACACAGTCTTTTAGTCCTTGACAGAATTTTCATTACCATTTTACCTTCCTTGATAAGTATTGGTCTGCACAGATGCTTTGTTTCCTCCTGGGTCAGCCATGGAAGGTTAGAGGTTAAAAACCATATCTGTTTCTTCCAGGTTCTCTAATATTGTAGAATAAGATTTTCATAATAATTCTGATGATCCCTTGAATTTCTACGCTATCTGTTGTGATGTATCACCATTCATTTTTTATTTGATTTACTGTTTTTCTCTCTTTGTATGTCTAGATAGTGATTTGTCAATTTTGTTTATTCTTTCAAAGAACCAGCACTTGGTTTCACTGATCTTTTGAGATATCTATATCTATAACTATATCTATATCTATATCAATATCGATATCTATATTTTTGCTTTTTGGGTCATACCCGGCAATGCTCAGGGGTTACTTCTGGCTCTGCACTCAGGAACCACTCCTGGCAGTGCTCAGGGGACCATATGGGATGCTGGGAATCAAACTCGGGTCAGCCATGTGCAAGGCAAATGCCCTACCCACTGTACTATAGCTCCAGCCCCTGATATTTTGATATTTTTTAAATTTACATTTCACTGATTTCTGCGATAAGATTTAATATTTACCTCCATCAGCTTGCTCTGTGTTCCCATTGTTGGTCTTTTTCTAGCTTCAGAAACTGTGCTGATAGGGTATGTGTTTGAGTCCTTCATTGCTCCTTAATGAATGCTTACAGTGCTACGAAATTCCCCCTAACACTGCTTTGACTGCAGCCTGTCTGTTAACTCGGATCTTCATTCTCCTTCATTTCCATGAGTCTTTTGATTTCTTTTTCTGATTTTCTCTTCGACCAACGGTTGTACATGGCTTAATTTCCATTTTCAAAGCACCATGATCATTGTGGATAACTGATAACATTTCTCTCGTCTTCATTTTATATAGGTATGTTTTGTGATTCAATATGTGACCTGTCTTAGAATATCCAGTGTGCCTGGAAAAGACTATGTCCTTGATATTTTATGGGAGAAGGGCTCTATCTTGTCTGCTAGGCCCATACTTCCATTTATTCCTTCAAGGCCAGGATCTCCCTGATGATTCACTTTTACCAATTGTGACTCTAGCGACTAACATTCCAGATAAGGCCACATTCTAAAGGTGTAGGGTTATCCTTTCAACACAAGGTTTGGAGATGGGTTAGAGCACACAGCTCAACTCAAAAGAAGGCTCATTGCTTTGTCACACCAGGACTGAGTCTTATACTGGGGCTGTGAGTAGCTCAGACCCTAAAGCCTGTATCAAAATTCCAGTACCCTGAAACACGGACTTTTTCTGAATGTTTCAATGGACAGTAGATTTTGCAGATTGAAGGGCCTGGTTTTGTGGAGAGGAAAACTTCAGCTATTATCGGGCTCTTCCATTATAGGTGGCTGTGGCTTCCTTAGCACAACTACACACATCCCTGCAGGTACAGGGCAGATTTCATAGAACCAAAATTCCAGGCCTGACAGGAGAAGCTGAACAGCACACCTAACATTGTCTGTATCACTTGCAACTTAGAAATGCAAAAGTGAGAAGAAACCCAGTCAGGTTTCTATTTCCCCTTATTGATCAGCTCACGTTTGAAATCAAGCCAGGCCTGAGAAGACGGGTTCCTCTGCAGGGGCTGGCTGGAATAGATTCCCTCTCCCTTCAGCCATGTGCGTCCTGCGTGCTCCCGAGGGAGGGCAGGCCTCTCGGGAAGTCCCCAGACCCGGCCAGCAGAAGCATGCTCATGGCCAGAAACAAGAAAATTCCCTGCACAAGAGCAGAACGATCCTGGTGACCAATAGTTGTATAATGTTGAAACTACAAAGTTTTACCAAGTCATAGTTGACAGCTGGTGGCTGCAGCTTTGGAAACACCTACATTTGCCCCCTCGGGCCTGATTTCTCTACTGCAGAAGGCAGCTCAGCCTGTCTCCACTGAGGTCCACTCATGGAATGACTCGATCTGCAGAAAAGCATCTGAAGGTAGACCTGGAGGCTGCAGGTCCAAGGTCAAGGTGCTGGTGGGTTTCTTCTAAGAGACCTCTCTCCTTGGCTTCCCCTGGTCCTCACCCTCCTCCCTCCTCTCCATGTGTAAATTCCCTCTCCCAGTGAGGCTGAGTACCCCTCCCCTGGATAATGGCACCCTAATGACTACAGCTGAACTCAATCGTGCCCCACTGGCTTCTTCTCCATGACAATGAAGTCTTCAAATAGGTCCTTCAAGGAAAACAGTTTGACCCCTAACACTCTGACCCCTGGCCCCTCCAGGTGCATGCCCTTCCTGTGGGAAAACTGTCTAAATTTTTATTTTATTTAAAACTAAAGTGTATTTTATTTTTAATTGACAAACAAAGCTCCTACTATTTTTTATAGAAGTTGAGGTCATTTTTCTTTGAACTATCAAAATACTTAGGATCATTAATCCAGTTATTTATAATATATTGTTACAAATGTGTGTTTATTATACATTGTTACAAATGTGTGTTTTAATGGTAACCCTCATTGGCGCAGCACATTTCTCCAATAGGAGCACTACTGTGCATCCACGGGGGGCTACACCCATGTCTCAGGCCTCGTCCTCCCTCTGCCCACTTCCAGCTGACTTCCTGGGCGGGTTCAGGACTCCAGAAAGAACCAAAAAGAGTCATTTCTCTTTGTCTCCGTGCCCTGTTTGCTTGGCACACACAAGTTAGCCCTCACTGCAACCCAGTGCCCTTCCTTTATCCCACTGCTTAGTAGAAACAATTTTCAATTACAATAAAAGAACATTTCAGGGCCTTCAGAAGACTCCAGCAGGCAGGGTGCTCGCTTTGCATGTGGCCAACCTAGATTTGATCCCTGGGGTCACAAACGGTCCCAGGAGTGATCTCTGAGCACAGAGTCAGGGTAAACTTAGGGAGCATTGCTGGGCGTGGCCCTAAACTATATGTATTTCAGGGTCTTCAGTCCAGGAGTGCTGGGATGGGAAACCTGGCTAGGACTGCATTGCCAGGAACTCAGTCGACGTCTGAGTTTGCTCATTTTGTTGTAAAACACTATGACTCGAATCAGAATTCTTGGGGCCAGAGAGAGAGAGAGAGAGAGAGAGAGGGAGGAGAGCAGTGGGTATGGCACTTGACCTGCAGGCAGCTGATCTAAGTTCAGTCCCCAGCACCACATAGGTTATTCTGAGCACCACCAGGAGTGACCCTGGGGCACCGCCAGGGGTAGGTAGCCTTACATAAACAAGTAAAAATAGAGTCAGGAATCCCTCAGAGCACTTCCAGTGACGTTCTGGCTGGTTTGGGTTTGGGGATTTGAAGGAGAAAGCCTGAAAGTTTTATCACCCAGTCTCAGCGATTCCCAGTTGTTTGAAGAATGTGTGAGGCTGTGGGGATGTGTTGGCCATGCCCTGCTCCGGGGCCCGATCTAAGTCTCAGCTGCCCACAGGGGGCCTGAGCTAAAGTCTCAACGCCACTGGGGATATGCAAGGGCCCCCTCAGACTTCCCCGTGACTCCTGGCACTGGGGGAGCGAGTCTGTTCACTGCTGTTGGCTTGCGGAGGTGGGCGTGCAGGCTTGCACTGCACACCTCTCCCGGCCCTGAGTCTGGAACCCGCGGCCATCCGGGAGAGGGACACGGAACCTGCTATTCCTGCGACAGAAGGAAGCGGCCCCGTGTCACAGCCTTACCGGCACAGGCTTTAGGTTGGCGTTTATCAGGCTTCCCGGGTAGAAGGCAGGACCCCGGGCGCCAATGCCCTGGGCTGGAGAGAGAATGAAACCCCCGTTCAGTCCCCATCACTCACAGCACCCCCGAGTGCAGGGCGTGGCTCCCAAATCAGGCAACAACGACTAAGTGAGAGTTTTCTCTAATAAATAGCCCCGTGGGTCCACGCAGAGAACCGGGGTGCAGGGCGGAGACGCTCCAGCTGCCAGGGCACCCTACGGCTGTGCTTCTGGCAGGGATTCTGAGATGCAAGTGCCAGGGGCTTGGGTCTGTGAGCCCTCCCCGCCTGGCCCGCAGCGCCCACTTTCTCCCAGGTCCTCACTTCACCAACTCCGTGTGTGAGCAGAGAGAACTTTCTGGCACCTCTTCCTTTCCTTAGAGGACACCAGCCCGGAGAAGGGTCTGCCCCGCTGGTCTCGCAGAACCTTCGTGACTTCCTTAGAGATTTTGCCTCCAAATACATCGAGCGGGAGGAGGGCTGGGCCTTAAAACAGTTTGGTCTAAGGGGCTGGAGCGAGAGCACAGCAGGGAGGGCGTTTGTCTTGCACGCGGCCAACCCGGGTTCAATTCCCAGCATCCCATAAGATCCCCTGAGCACCGCCAGAGGTGATTCCTGAGTGCAGAGCCAGGAGTCAGCCCTGTGCATTGCCAAGTGTGACCCAAAAGAAAAAAAAAAAAAGTTTGGTCTAAGACAGGATGATGGAGACATTAAAGTAACGCCTGTGTTCCTGCCCTAAGAACCAGGGTCTTGCTCACTAAGTAGAAATTAGTATCCACAAGGCCAGCCCAACTTAGTAAAGGTCACTGACTTTCTTCCTGTGGCAAGTTGAGAAAAGGTCTCCTCATTCTGCTTTCTTGACCCCCCTACATTTGTTCAGTCACATGTGTCTAAAAAAAAACCTGAGTCCCAGGAAACCAGCACCTTTAATCCATTCCCACGACAGACAACTTACTAGCAGGGAACATCAACACTTTTTAACCAACTTGCTTCCATGTTCTACAGCACATTCTCCTTTGGCTTCGAAGTAATTGAATTTGAATTAATCGTTAGAGCCTCTCTGGAGACAGACACAAGGTGGTATTTCAGGCTAGTTATAGTGTTCGTATCACCTGTCCCCTGAAATACACTGTCATTTCAATCCCCAGCGTAATACTCCGTATTGGGGACCAGATGTTTTAGACGGCAAGGGATCTCTAAGCTCAAGGTTGAATAATTAAATAATTGGGGGGGGGGAGAGGGGACAAAACTGACATGTTAGAGGGGGGTGAATTATTTCCTCCTGTTCCATGGAGCAAAAGAATCTTCTGGAGAAGCTTGATCGGTTGTCCAGCAGCACAAGGTTGGATCAGCTGAGCTGCCTCCATCCTACCTCGAAGGTCGGTGGGGCCTGTGGACCCACGGGCAGTTTCATTCCGGTTATCTTGCCCCGGGTCTACTTCTGTAGGATGTCCGGATGCTAAGGCAGAGGACAGGAAGTGAGCCAGTGAGAGCACGGAGGCTGGGAAGAGGGGACAGTGGGAACCAGGAGAAACCTGGGGCAGCAGAACCACCAACCCTCGGACCACCAGCGCCTAGAAAACCCACCATTGTTTGGAGGTTGGCCAACACCTGGGAAGTGGCCTGAGATATTGAACAGTGACGGTCATTTGCTTTCCAGACCAGCGCGAAGCAGGAACTGGGCAGGAAGCTGGAAAGCCCTTAGTGGACATGAGAAGTGGGCAGAGGAGGTCAGAGGGGAAAAGGATGGAGGGGACTGGACTAATCTAGGCCAAGGAGGCAAGGAGGTCGGCCTCCATGTCAGCCTCTACTCAGCCTTTGGATGCTGAATCTGTCTGCACAGATCAGGGGTGTGTGTTTGTGTGTGTGTGTGTGTGTGTGTGTGTGTGTGTGAGTGAGTGCATGCATGTATCTTGTGCGGGGAGGGTGGTCAGGGAGCTTCTGTGAAACATGCACCCAAGGGTCACCCCTTACAATCAGCAGCCGGGTTGGTGGCCAGGCGTTCTTGGTAGGGTCCTGTCCCGAAGTCGCTGTGATGCTTTTGCAAAAGAGCATTTAAAGAGACTTTAAAGTGTTTCCCGTGAAGGGCTGGTGAGAGTGCTGCAAGGCCACTGCTGAGAAATTCGATGTATCTAGGATATGTAGCATTTGAAGATACTGACTGGAATCCTAGGTGCTCTCAGATTTCTGAAAGGTCATATAGTTTTTTGAATACTTACACTAACTCAAGCATCAATATAAATGTTTTATATGTAAAAGCTTTAAAGGCTTTGACTCCACGTCTCATGTGATGCAAATTCCCGTGGAATGTAACATATCTTAGTACAGTAGTTTCAGCATCTTATCAAGTAGAGACAAATCTATTGAGCTTTTCCAGGGGCCTCCTGGGAAGTTGCAAAGTGAGTCTGAGGCCCCAAAGACTCTTTAGAATTTGACTTAACACTGCAGGAGGCGAGAGAAGATTCCACGTTGTGAACGGTGCTTGGAAGTTTATTGAGAAGAACTTGGAAAGCAGTTGGTGATGGGCTAAGACACAAAGTCTCTCCAGGAAGATGATAGGAACTGTCACAAAGTCCCAAAATTCCAATTTAAAATTAAACTATTCTATGGGCCAGAGTGATAATATGACAGACCTGGGTTCAATCCCCAGTACCCCTTCTATCCCCCAATGTCCTGCCAGGAGTGACCCCCAAACAAAGCAAGTAATAAATTAACATTTTAATCTTAATTTGATCACACATAAAATTTCTCAACAGGATTAACTTTTTTATATCCATTTAGGTTTTATCTATTTCAACCTTTCTAGTGAACAGTTTTTAATATATTTGAGTCAGTTTGTAGACAAAAAGAAAAAAGCATTTTAGAGTGCATTTGTTATTCTTAAATTCAAGATTCCTCAAAGTCTTTAATGGTCTCTGACATTATTCTTCAAATTCTTGATTGACTGTATATCTCACCTTATGGCTTAGCAGGAAATAAGTAGCTCACTTTATGTCCATATGGTTTAGTAGAAAATTAATAATTATTTACCAATTTTCTTACCACTTTCTTCTCTTTCTATATTTATTCCAGGATTTTGTATTGAATATTCATTGGTGGTGTTAATTGGTTTTAAGCCAAACTTGTGTTCCATGATTTTTCCAGAACGCACCATCTAAACTTGCTGTTGTTTGTATTAAATTAGTGACTTGGTTCCTTATGTTTTAATTGTTGAAGGAGATAGCACAAGACTCAGGAGTTGGAAGGATCTAAGTTAGATCCTCTTAATTAATGTGGCTGCAAAGATTTAATCAGACTATGTATTATAATGGCCTGGAGCAATAGCACAGCAGGTAGGGTGTTTGCCTTGCACTCGGCCAACCCGGGTTCGATTCCTCTGCCCCTCTCAGAGAGCCCAGCAAGCTACCAAGAGTATCTTGCCCTCATGGCAGAGCCTGGCAAGCTACCCGTGGTGTGTTCAATATGCCAAAAAACAGTAACAACAAGTCTCACAATGGAGACGTTACTGGTGCCTGATCCCAATGGAGCAAATCAATGAGCAACGGGATGACAGTGATACGGTGACACCCTTTCTAGAACAACCCTTCATTGGAAACTAAGAAATATGCATTTATAGACTATTTACTATGCTAGAAGTCTGTGGATTGGAAATTTTTTAACTTCTTAGAAGTAGATTCAACTGCATTTTTCAGAGCTGCTATGGGTGTAGGAAAAAAATAAGGTTCCGTTGCTGTTGGTGGAAGTGAAAACACGTTTCAGGGTCAGTTCCAATGGAAAAATAATATGACCATGCCTAGACAAATTGAAAATAGAACTGCCTTATGACCATCCACTGGTATGGATCTGATGAGCATCAATTATTTAAGATTTAGGAAAGAGATCTATGCACACCCAAATTCATTACAATGCGAGTTACATTAGCCAAGACCTGGAAATAATGTGCTTATGCAGTGACAGATGAGTGGTCAGATAATTCGGAGTATGTGCTCACAAGAGACACTGTCCAGCCCAAGAGGAAAGCTTGCATTGTAGCACAACACGGATGGCAGTGCAACAGCTTGCTAAGTGAATCCAATCAGAAAGAGAGAGTGGATGATATCATTCACATACGGAATATAATGGAACAAAGCAAAGGAGGAATAGACCATATCCGGTAAAAACAGATCTGTGACTCTGTCCCCAGGATGAGGACACTGTGGTACAAGAGCTAACAGACAGAGTTCAGGGGACTGAGGTGGAGGGACATTCAACTGCGGTGGTAGGCATGGGATGTTCACTCAGTAGTGCTAAAATTCAGACACCTGTTATGCACCAGTGTTAAACTTAAAATTCATTCACATTTTATACATCACTGCCAGGGCAGAGCGATAGCACAGCAGGTAGGGCATTTGCCTTGCATGCGGTCGACCTGGGTTTGATTCCTCCATCCCTCTCAGAGAGCCCAACAAGCTACCGAGAGTATCCCACCCAAATGGCAGAGCCTGGCAAGCTACTCATGGCATATTCGATATGCCAAAAACAGTAACAACAAGTCTCACAATGGAGACGTTCCTGGTGCCCACTTGAGCAAATCGATGAACAACTGGACAACAGTGCGACAGTGCTACATCACTGCCCAGCCGCTGAAATTTACAAGCCTTTGAAGACATTCACTCCCTGGCAACCAATATAACCTCATTAAAAATACATTTTTTAGGGGCTGGAGCAATAGCACAGTGGGTAGGGCATTTGCCTTACACGTGGCCGACCCGGGTTCAATTCCCAGCATCCCATATGGTCCCCTGAGCACCGCCAGGAGTAATTCCTGAGTGCAGAGCCAGGAGTAACTCCTGTGCATCGCCGGGTATGACCCAAAAAGAAAAAAAAAAGAATAAAAAATACATTTTTAATGTAGGCTGCTTTTTGGGAGGCAACTTCCTTTAGAGGGTTCTGAATGTTTGCAGATCATCCACCCTTTCAAGGGTAAGATCATTAACCAAGGCTCACTGGCAGTGTGAGATTCCATTTCCGGGAGAGGGAATTAGGTAATTAAGTCTTGACTGGTCTTGTGATGCTGAACTAAGTGATGCCATTTGGGACCTGTCTTCTTGCTTGTCACATCTTCTTTCATGTAAATTCCATGTTTTACTCCCTCTCTATATTTCTCAAACGTATCTGCTTTTTGACTACCAATCTATATATAATAGATGTCCCCTCATATAATTCTTCACGAATCACGAATCACAAAATCCCATTGAGAGTCGAATTTCTCGAGCGGTCTCATTAACCTCTTCATTCATCCTATCCCTCAGATTTTAAAAGCTTCTCTCTACTCAGCCTTCCCAACGATGTTGCATTGGAGGCTCTTTCAGGGTCAGAGGAATGAGATCCAGCTTGTTACTGGCTTTGGCATATGGATACACCATGGGAAGCTTGCGAGGCTGTCCCATGTGGGCAGGAAACTCTCAGTAGCTTCCTGGTTTCTCCCAGAGGGAGAAGTAGGTTATAAGATATTGTGTGGCAGCTTTGTGGCTGCGTGCTTCTGGGAGCTTGCTTTTAAGTCTCTGGATGTTGGCCGTTGATGGGATCACACACACCTGGGTTCCTCTGCCGGTACCTTCATGCGTGAGGTTTGTCCGAACGTGTGGAGAGGGGCCTTGAGCATGGCTGTGGCTAGGTTTCCGTGGTCTTTGGCTTCCAGGAGCTCGGCTGGGGGGGGGAGGTAAGCTGGAGCCCATCCCCTCCGAGGGGGCCCGGGGAAGACAGCCAGGTGTGCGGGCAAGAGAAAATATCATTTTTATGATATGATATTTTTTAAAATAAGCATTATATGCTAAACCTGAAGCATATAATGCTTATTTTTTAAAATATAATATTCAGTCTTACATTTTTAAATAGCCTGTATAGCACAGGTAGCCAAACTTGAGTTTTATAGAATAGCTCTAAGAACCACAAATTAAAAAAAAAAGAATCAAAGTGGAAGTGTACTGGTTAATCACCTAGAGAAGATGGAATCAATCATTCAGCCACAAATATCAGCTAATGCCTGCTGGCGAATGGTTTCTATTGGAGAAGGATTTCTTAAATGTTTCCCATCACCACCTCTTTGAACCTAAGAAATGCAACAGGGATGAGTTGCTTCCAAACATTTCACATTCTTTACCTGGTTGAGTTTCAGTTATGCCATGTTCAGAAACATGTTATTATTGTCACATTTTCCAGCATGCCAACATTCAGTTGTGTGACCCCTGTAGGGCCATTATCCCCCTGTTCCAGGAGCGAGGTACTAGAGATAGGTGGAGGTTTTTATTAATCTCTTTTTTTGTAGATATGTTGAAGACCTAAAAAGTTTTGATGACTTATCCAGGAATACAAGACTATTTTGTAGTGGAGGAGCCCTATTTGAAATTAGATGTTTTTTAGAGGAATTATATCTTAATCTATGACACTGAATTATTGCAAAGCTGGAGAACAGAAAAAGAGCAAACTGGGACTCAGAGGCCAGTAGGTGGGTGTATGGAGCTGAGAGAATATGAGCAAGAAGGAGGGTCCTGGGAGGACAGAATTTAGAAGGAATTTGGAATGAATATCCAAATAGAAAATATCCCCCTCTGATCTTCCACTATGTCTGACAGCTTCAAGAAACCAGACAAAACTGATTTTATTCTGCATCATATAATAGGTTGTGCCTAGTAGTTGATGAATTAAACATTCCAAGACCATCTCTGATGTCCATTCCCTTACCAGGCTCCATGGCTTTATTTCCTCCTGCAGACCCACATATTCCTTAGATGGATCCTCTCTCAAGCTGACCTTTTCTTACAGATCAGGCTCATCAACTTAATTGCATTCCCATAAAGAAGCTCCTTCTTAATTAACAGTGTTCTCCTCCTTGACCTTGCAGTGCATGTATAACAAAAGAGATTGTCAGGAGCCCTTGGGAAAATATTCCAGTGTGCCATGTGTGCTGTGTTCTTTTTGTTCACAGAGACATCTGTCAGTGTCGTTCAAAAAGTAGCATGTTTCTCCTTTCCTCAACACGGTAAGATGTGTGGAAATTCATATATGACGCTTAGCATGGGGTACCTCAGCCATGCCTGCCCCCTGATCTCTTCCTCCTGTGTGCTCCCAGATAATGGGTGACTTAGCAGACAACTAGTGGTACTAGGGAGTAGTAGAACCATCCACATAAGCATCTTCTAGATCATTCCCCTGTATCAAAGTTTCTCATCCAGCACCAACTGCTTAGAGATCACCCCAATGGCCACACATTATCTTACTCTTTTTGGGTCATCAGGAACCTACTTTCTTCAAGGCAGCAAGGAAAACAGTGACTATTCTTTCTCTGAGTGAAAGCTGGAAGAATATGCTGCTATCGAATACTTTTCACTAGGGTGGCTGTTGTTGGGATTCAGTTTCACACGTTTTTCAAAACAGCGAATCTCTTTCAAAGTTATTAGTAAATAGTACAAACTTGAAATATTCTCTTCATGATACAAACCAAATAAAAGCCCCACGGTGATTTGTAAGAGATACAGAAGCTCTATTGATGGCACTAGTGTTTTTTCAGATAATAGATCTGCTATTCCACTGAGTACCAAAAGCTGATGCTCTCACACAATGGGTAAGTGGGATTCACCATCGGTGTGTTCCTGATGGGCACTGTCTGGTCGAATGTTCTGTGACACGGGTGTCCTCTCCCTGCTTTGCCCAGTAAGGAACGTTGTCTCCCAAGGCTTCCAATCATTCGAAATGTGATTGATATAACCCAGGAATGGAATATTTCTTTTAATCAAACAGCACCTGTGATAGCCATACTGAGCAGTGCAGTTATAGGTGTTTTCTGGAATACAAGGGAAAGGATAATTTCTAAGTACCTATATTGCAAACCATAATGCCCGGAAGGAAAGAGAAAGAGAGTGAAAGAGAGAGAAAAAGGAAATGTGCCTGCCATAGAGGGTGGGGCAGCTGGAGAGGGTGGCAGGAGGGAAACTGGGAACATTGGTGGTGGGAAAGAAACACTGGTGAAGGGCTGGGTATAAGAACAATGTATGAATGAAATCCAGTCATGAACCATCTTGTGATTGTATCATACAGTGATTCAATTTAAAAAATTAAAAATTAATAAAAGGTAAAGGAGACGGACAGGAATTTGCATTTCTTATAACAAGGGCCAGTGAGCGGCCAGGCCCTAAAATCCTGAGACGCTGAGCCCAGCAGATGGGGAGCCCTGGATGGTCCAGTGCTGAGGAACCATTGGCTAAAATCAAGCAGAACTGGAGGGATGTTGAACACGGTGTCGGTTTCCTCAAGAAATTTCCGGCACAGGGCTGTCACACCAGCCTAATTCTGTAATGAAATGGCATCTTTAATTAACTTCTCTCGATGGTATCGTCACTAGTGTTTAGAATGAAATTCATTATCTCTCAGCTGAAGGCTTTGACTGCCCCGTTGCTTTCTCAGGCACCATCTGCAGCCGGCGATTACGTGCATCCTGGCGGGCCCTGCCCTGCATCGAGGACCAGAGTTCTCTGCTCTGGAGTCAGGAGGGAATACGCCAGCTTTGCTGCACACTTCTGCGCTCGGCCCGATTTATCCATCATTCGAAAAGTGGCTGCGTTATCACGACTGGCAAATTTTAGAACGGGCATTTCTCCCAACTTAACTTATGGCATTTTAACTGCAGTTCATCTTGATATGGGCGTACTCTTTGCCTGAAATACCTTTCCCTAAGCAGTCTGCCGGGCTAGCTCCCTTTCTTCTTTCGTGATTGACCTTCGATCTCTCATCCAAGAAGGACTGTCTTGCATAGCGGGAGGTCCAGGTTTGAGGACTATGGAAACCTCAAAGCACAACAAGGAGTGACACTTGGGGACATACCAGGAATAGGCCCAGAGCTGGGAGCCTCCAACCCAGTGTATGTCCAGGAGACTGTTGGCATTCAAGGTGGAGGTGACCAGATGCATTAGAGTCCCCTCATCAGTGACACCTCTTTAGCACTAAATATTCTCCCTCTAAACAGTTGTGTAGATACAGTGAGATCCCCAGGTTCATGGTGCTGTGAGTCCTACCTGTCAGTGCCCTGCAAACCTCTCAGAGCCTTTAGGCACCGCTGCTTCATGGCAAAGGGACAAACCCCCTGCCAGGGACAGACCTGCCAGCATGTTTGGCAAAGGTGTGAGGTTCTCTTTACCTTTCTAGGAGATTCCAATCTGTAAGTTTCTCTACTAGCACAGTCTAAGATCACCTTGATTTTAGGGACAAGGTCTTAGCGGTCCTGGCATGGAGGGGCTCAGACTGGGTCACTGTGTTTTATAAGAGACTCCAACACTTGGTCTGTGAAGGATTCAGACCAGGCCTGCTCAACAAGAGAGAACCAAAGCTACTCCTGAGATGGACGGGGGGGGGGGGTCTCAACAAAATATGTTCCCTTATAAAAAGACTCACAGTGCTCCACCAGCCTTCAGCCACAGAGCACTTTGCTGAGGCATCTTCCCTGAGAACAGCGAGGCTGAAGGGTCAGTCACGGTTCATCGGAAGTGTCTGTCAGACACCAGGCTCTCCAAGGTTCCGGGGGAAACCTGTGGTAATAAGACACTGTCTTGGATAAACTCTGACAGACTGCACGAACACGTCACCTATGGAAGAAGAGGGGACACCTGGGCTTACAAACATGGTGGGAAGCCATCTGACCCAATGACACCGCACCAGAGCTGCCCTCAGGTGGACACCTGGCTGAGATCACAGGATTTGTCCCTGCCGTGCAGAAGCTCCCTCTTGTGCTCTGATCTCGTGGAGCCGTCACACAGATGTGCTGCCTTGTGACGTCTGCCTCAGCACCAAAGTCTCTGTGGCCCATTCCAGGTGGGGATCAGGGCATCCAGGATCCCCTGAAGCCAAAGAACCAAGGGCGAGGGAAAGATGACATGTGAAAGAAAACACAGGTACTGGTTCCGTGGCATTCTCTGCTTCCTCGTCCATTCCCCTAACTTCCCTCCTTGGCCAGGGTGAGGTCAAACTCCAGACTCCCAAATTAGTCTCTGCAAAAGTCAGTCTGCCTGGAACAAGTCCTGGGAACACATTAAGTGATGGATGAATTTCAGGTTCCAGATGGCAACTTTATAGATGCAGTAATCACCACTGTGTTTTCTCCAAGGATTTGTGGTTTGCAGTGCGTGCTGGCACCAGTTAATTTGGTTGATAGAATAACTCTAAGGTGATCTCTTTTCAGAATCAGCAGCCAAAGCTCAGACCAAAAGTTTGGCCCAAGATGACATCTTAAAGATAAAAGATATGGGCCTACCCTCAGATCCTAACTGTCCCTGAGACTCCACAGCAATGCCAAGGGGCCTCCTTGTGAGATGACCTTTTCTTTCCAAGGATAGTATCCCGGGGTTTCCATGTCTCCATATTTCTGAAAGGCGAACATTACCACTAATGGGGAGTGTTTGTGTAATCAGGATGGAAGACAGTCTCTGGGATGTTCTTTGGGATTTAGAGTGCCTTGATATGGCCTTGAAGAGTTAGAGAAATGAGTTTTCATAATATCACAAATGAGTTCAGCACACATGCGTGCACACATACACACACATGCACAAACACACGCAGTGTTAAAACAAAGAGTGATATGTACTTATTTCTTAAATCAGTTGTGTCCAGGTGCTCAGACGAGGATTGGAAACAAGAAGAATTCAGGAAAATAGCCAGCTGCTGTTACGGCAGAGTTTCCTGCAGGCCCCAGCTCACAGCCTCGCTCCCTCTCTGAGTTGTACTTAGCCGTCTTCTCTGAGCCAGGCACCCGTACTCTCTCCCTGACTCATTTTCCCATTCCCTTCCTTCCTTGTCCTTCTTGCCCACCATACTTAAAGCCGTTGCCACTCTACCCCCAGTTCCTCATGGAGACAACTCAAGACAATCCCTCGGAGTGTGTTAAACTTGTCCCTTCTCTTCACCCCTTCAGCTCAGTTCGGAAACCGCGGGTCTCCTCATTGATTGCTGTCAATCCTTCTTCCTATGCCCGCCCATCCACTGCACTTGCCTAATCCCTTCTCTGGGATGTTCCCACACATTAAACAGCTCCCCTTCACCCAGAGTGAGCCCCCAACCATATGGCAAACGTTTTCACCACTGCTTTGTGCACACAAGGGTCACTACAGCTCTGCTCTTCCTCCAGGGAGCACTTCCCATGGCAACTCTTCCTCTTCTTCCTCCTCCTCCTCTTCTCCTTCCTCCTCCTCCTCCTCCCTCTGTGTTCAGGGATAACCCCTGATGGGGCTTCAGGCCCATATGGGGTTCCAGGATTAGAACTGGGTCAGTAGTACCAACTCGACTATCTCACCAGTCCCCATGTGCTCTCTTCTGTAGCCCCTCTTTTTCCTTTCCATAAATAATTTCTTACCAAGTAAATTCCTTTTCTAAGGCCATCAGTCTAGAGTTTGGGTAGGTATACACATCCCCCATTTTCCTTTTAAATGACAACATTTTTGACATCAATGATGCAAATACACAATATAAAGTGAAATGCACAAGTCTTCAGTGTATTTGGGATTCAATTTTACAAGCACAGACACCTAGGTAAACATCATCCACATCAAGCTCTGATTTCCATCACCCAGAAAGTTCCTCTAAGAGATTTCTAGTCAGTCTGCATCTGCCAAGAATTAGTTTTGTCTGCCTTTGATCATCATATCAATGAAATTATGTAGTATCTTCTCTTTTTTTTTTTTTTTCTTTTTGGGTCACACCCGGCGATGCACAGGGGTTACTCCTGGCTCTGCACTCAGGAATTACCCCTGGCGGTGCTCAGGGGACCATATGGGATGCTGGGATTCGAACCTGGGTCGGCTGCGTGGAAGGCAAATGCCCTACCCGCTGTGCTATTCCTCCAGCCCCTATCTTCTCTTTTTGTAACTGTACTCCTTTACTCAAAACATTATTTTATCTTGTCATGGTCCATTTATAGTTCTGATTCCTAAAGGACTACATAGCAATATTGTATTCGAAGTCCTTGCTTCCATTTATCCTTTCATATTTTACTCTAAATAGATAACTTCTGATAGCCATAATTTGTGATCAATTTATCTTTGGCCTTTTCAATGCCCCCACCTAGGGTTTTGACATATAGTGGATGTGCGTGTCATACTTATTCCTTGGATTATATTGAGCAAACAATCAATTCCTTTCTTGAGTTGTCAGCTAACTTCAGTGGGTAAGAGCCAGGATAGGACAGTGTGCCCCAGGTGAGACTCTGCTGCCAGGACAGGTAGTTTGTAGAGGAGAGTTCACTGGGACTGATGTGAAGGAAAAGAGGAAGACAGAAATAGCTACAGCCCCTTGTTAATGCTGTGCGAATTTATAACTGACGCTTTGGGGCCTCATGTAGTGAAATTCTGCACTTTTGACATGACCACATGCTCAGGATACATTACATACACTAAATTCTATGTATTTCATAACCACAAACTGCGAGCTAAAATGTCAGAAATTCTACTTATTTTTGAATATTGGGATGTGATCAAGTTGAAGGATTAAAAGTCTGGATGCCAATCAAGAAAATATTTAGAAGGGGAAAAATATTCTTTTTTTTGACCTTTAGGTTTATGTCTAAAGTGAGATTAAAGGAAAGATGACATAGATTATTTATAACAGTGACCATAACTTGTACGTTAGGCTTATAAAATCTTAGAATTGGTTTCTGATCTAATGGGGCACAGAGGACTAGAGACATGGCAGGGATTCCTATGACATTTGTCAGCTACCAACAGTCACTTTGTCCTTCCTCAACCCACCTTAAGTTTAGTCAAGGGACTATCCACAATTATGGAGCAACTGTTTCTCAGCAAAGATTTTAGAGTTTCTGGAAGGACAGAGAAGGAAGTTTCTGCTGTATCTCAGGTGGTTGTTGTCAAATCTATGGTTGGATCCAGGTAAAATGAGTGATTGACTCAGTCATAATCAGTTTAGTTCATGAAGATCTAAGTTTCTAATAGCAAAAGTTTGCAAGTGAAGCAAAAATTCCAACCCCTTTCTGCTTGTTCCAAAAACTGTCTTAGAACAGAACTTTCTTAAACTTACTTGTATAGTATTACTTTCTGATGCTTTACTATAGAAATAGAAAGTCATCTAGAATGTGATTGTAAGACCAGTTATCTGTCGGAACTAAGAGTAAAAGTTTAACAAGGGAAAACTCAGAGTGTTATTTAGACATATCACTATCACTGTATCACTGTCATCCCGTTGATTATCGATTTGTTTGAGCAGGTGCCAGTAACGTCACCATTCATCCTAGCCCTGAGATTTTATCAACCTCTCTTTATTTGTCCTTCCCAACGGTGCCGCTTGGAGGATCTTTCAGGGTCAGGGGAATGAGACCCATCATTGTTACTGTTTTTGGCATATCTAATATGCCACAGGGATCTTGCCAGGCTCTGCCGTGTGGGCAATTTAGTTATATAGAATATTTTATTATATTTACATGTATTTGTAAATATGCATACATAACTTCAAATATATTGTGGGTTAAAACCTGAATAATATTATAAACTAGAGGCATATAGTGAAAGAATAAAACTGAGAAACAACCAAAAGTACCCACTGCTGAATATTGTCTGATCTTGAGAAGAAAGAAATTTTAGGACATTGGTTCTGAACCCTGACTGTACAATAGGCTCATAAAGAAAATTCTGGAGATACCTTATATCCATGGAGGAAAAAAGATGCATTGGATAGGGGTCTCGGAGAAAGGAGTGGGGGGAACCCAATCACCTGTAGTTTTCAAACATTACCAGGTAATTCAAATATAAAACCAAAGTTAGGAATCCATGATGAAAAATTAGGCAAGAAATGAAAGCGTTCCAAATTGGAATCAAAGAGATTTAAATATCACTATTTGTAGATGGCATACTAATAATATACATAGTCCTAAAGACTCCACAAAAACTTTTAGACACAATAAATCAATAATGTATCAGACTACAAAATCAAAGCACAAAAGATGTTTGAATTTTCATATGGAAGAACAAACAGGAAGTGAATGAATTTTTAAAATTCCATTAGAACTTAGGGTCAGAGAGATAGTATAGTGGGGAGGGTACTTGCCAAAGCCAACCGGGGTTTGATCCCTGGCACCACATAAAGGCACCCAATCCCTACAAGGGTTTATTCCTGAGTACAGAGCCAGGAGCAATCCTTGAGCATAGCCAGATGTGACCCTATTGTAATAATATAAAAAAGAATTAAGTACAATCACAAAGACTTAATAAAGGACGTGAAAGATGGTTACACAGTAAACCTTGTCACTATTAAAAGAAGTGAACAAAGGCATAAGAAGAGAGAGAACAGTTCATGCTGATGCATGACAACAATTAACACTTAGAAATGACAGTATTTTGGGGCATTATATAGATTCAGAAAAATTCCTGTAAGGTTATTCAAATAATCTTCTTTAAGAAAATACAACCAATACTACTGAAATTTGTATGGAACCTTGAAATACTACAAATAGTTACAATATCCTAAGATAAAATTTTAAAAAATTGAAGATGACACTCCCTAACTTCAAACCATATTACAAAACTTATTAATCCAAACAATATGGTATTAGTATAAAAGAAGGTATACAGATTAATTATATAATAGAGAATACAGAATTTCTGCCCACACATGTGGATTGTTCATTTAGAACGAAGAGCCAAGAGCATAACATGGAGGGTAAAAAAGTGTCTTCAATAAATGTGTTGAAAAACTGAATTTTATGTACAAAATAATGAAACTGGATCATTATCTCAATCCATGAACAAAAGAAAAAACGCAAGATGAAGATGAATTAAGTCTTGAATGTAAATCCAGAAGCCATTATATGCAAAATATTCATGATTTTGACTTCTATGATTTATTCTCATTGAAGAGCCTGGCCGACTCCCCCTGGCGTATTCGATATGCCAAATACAGTAACAGGTCTCATTCCCTTGACCCTGAGAGAGCCTCCAATCATTGGGAAAGATGAGGCTGCTAAAATTGCAGGGCTAGGACAAATGAAGATGTTATTGGTGCCCACTCGAGCAAATCAATGAACAACAGGATGATAGTGACAGTGATACAGTGATAATTTATTCTGGATTTTGATGGAAAACCAAACCAAAAAGATGAAAAACAAAAGTGAATGTATACAAATGGGATAACATCAAACTAAAATGTTTTGCATAGTTAATGAAATGCTCATTAAGGTGAAAGGCATCCAACTGCATGAGCATAAAACATTTGACAAGGTCATAGCCAAGATATATATAAGAAAGCCCCCAAACTCACCAACAAGAAAACAATCAACCCATCCAAAAATTAGAAGAGGAGCTGAACAGACATTCCACTGAAAAAGACATACAGACGGCCAACAGACAGTGGGGAAAAACCTCAGTGTCATTGATTATCAGAGAAATGTCAATCAGAGTAACAGTGGGCTATCACAGCAAACCTCAAAATATTTTCTAGAAAACTCACATAGTCCAGCAATTCCATCACTCTGTATTGATCCGAAGGACTTAAAAATCATTAATTCCTATGTTCATTGCAGCACTATTTATGATAGCAAAGATCTGGAACCAATCCAAGGGCCCCATGATAGGTGAGGAGATGAAACCATGATCTGCGGACCCGGTGTGATCCGTGGAAACAGTGAGTGAATAAAGGTGTGATCTCTGGACACAATGAACTATTCAGCCATTAGAAGAGATGGTGTCCTGCCTTTTGCTATAACCCGGATAGAAATGGAAGGACCCGTGCTAAGTGAGACAAGGAGGAAGGATAAAATCAAATATCACATGATCCCACTTCTGTGTGAATTAAAAAGAAAGAAAAAAGGAAACACAAGGGAATAGACAAAGCCAAACCAAATCAAGGTCTTGGACATAAGTGTAGTGGAGGGAAGTGGTTACTCGGGAGAAAGAGAAGGTGCTTAAAGGTGAAGAGTCATGTGTGAGATGCTGGCAATAGCAATTCTGTCACCCTGGTGCCTAAGATTTATTTTAAAGGAGTTCATGTAATGGAGGGTGAGAAGGAACCTGAGGACTTTGGCGGAGGAAAGTGGACACGGGTGAGGGGCTTGGTGTTTGGTGTGGAAACATTGTATGCTGAAAACCCAAACATGAATAACTTCATAATTCATGGTGATTAAATAAAAATAAAATATTTTAAAAAATATTTTGGTGTTTTTGGCCCACACCTGATGATGCTAAGGGGTTACTCCCGGCTGTGTACTGAGAAATTACTCCTGGCAGTGCCTGGGGGACTATCTGGAATCCTAGGGATCAAATCCAGGTTGGCCGTGTACAAAGCCTTGTACCACTGCACCATTGTACGATTGCTCTGGCCTAATTATTTTTTCACATCTTGGATTCTGACTGCAAGCATGTTTCCCAGGCAGGGAAGGAGAGGACAGAAGCAGGTGAAAGGCCTAATGGACTCTGTGGAGAGTTACTGGTATTTTGCTATAAGGGCCTGTTAGACTCTGCCGGGGAGATGCTGGTATTTTGCTAGCTGGTGTAATATGGTTACACCAATTTAGGAGGAGGACACAGTTTAAACTAAAACACATAGTCTTGTTTGGAATGCCGGTTTGTGTTTCTTGCCATCCGGCAGTTTCACTAATAGTGTTCTGCTTAGTTGGACAGGTCAAACTAAAGTGTCATATGAAACTTTGGCAATGATAACCGTTTCTGATATTATAGTCGATCTCATTCGGCATCCAACTGTGAGCTGCCAGTGGTACCTATCAGCGCAGTGTTTAAATGTTTGACTGCATAAAAATGCGATGATTCTGACATACATTACAAACAAAAAGAACACATAATAAAATAGGGAAATTCAAAGATCAGGTGCTCGGACCCTTGATACATAATCTTCATAAATGTGAAACAAAATATTCTGATGCCTTTTCTGTTCATTTCCTCTGTAGCCGTTACCCCTCACCCACTGGGTTTTCTGGAAATCAAGATGCAGAAATGTCCTTATAAACATAAGCAAT